>NW_015223551.1:0-944 GCF_001447785.1 Gekko japonicus | reverse complement strand
CCTCCTCCTCCATCATCATCATCATCATTTACAAAAGCATAGCATGAAGGAGAAACCCTGTGCCTTATCTTGCTAAGCTTCAGAATTGGAAGTCAGCTGGACTGAGAGGAAATTGTTGAAGCACTGCTATTAGGTAAAGGATGGTGCAGGATATAGCTCCCTTGGCCTGTGAGTGGAATTTTCCATTGAAAAGAGACTCCCCGTCCATTTTTTTCACAGGAACTTGCCTGTCTTTTTCTTCTACCAATGCTAACAGCAGCTTGTGGGAGGCAATGTGTATAGGAGAATGATGCAATTGCATGCTTTGGTTCTTCTACATAAAACTAAAGCAATATCGAGACTGAGGTCTCAGAAATTTGACCCTCATACCTTTCACATAGAGAAAGAACCTAAGGGGTTTTTCATCATCATGGATCTCTCAACTCTCATCTTAGTTGGCCCTGCCTTTCATTGGGGAGTGAAAGGAGTTCCCACAATCCCTCCTCGTATACGTTGTGCCTGCACTGCCTGCTAGACGGACAGTAAGCGTTTGCTTCTCTTCCATGCAGATGCACTACAAAGTCTGCCTACTGTGAGAAGGAAACAGAGTCACAAGGCTAGACTCCACCTCCATGTCCTTCTCAGTCATGCAGTCATGTATGCCTACCTCTGGGAACAGGTACAGTCCCAGAGAATGGAACAACTCACACAAACAGCACTAATGTTTATATAGAATCTGAAAAGTCTCTCAAAGCCTGACAGTGCAATCACCAGGGGGAAGTTGAAATGCACGTCTAGAAACAGCCATAAAGATTATCCTGTTTTGTATGAACATTTATTTATATTTTTATGATTTTGAAATACTATATTTATTATAGTAACACTAGTAGTTATTTTGATTTATTTGATTTTAAAATTCTTTTTGCAAGCAGCTCCGCTTTTTATGTATATGGAAGATACATAAT
>NW_015223550.1:0-946 GCF_001447785.1 Gekko japonicus | reverse complement strand
TCACCTCCCGAGGAAGCCCGTTCCACTGACGAGAACTTGATTAAGTAATTCGTTCACCAGCTCTCCTTTGAACAAAGCCCAGGCCTCTCAGCAGGTATCACATCATTCTCAATGGCAGGGAAGCCCACATACTGATACCGTCTCTGCCTTTCTTCATCACCACCCCCCAATATTCAAAACACACATTTACACCCATGACAGACGGCAAGCACCGAAAGGGAGAGGTTGGGCAACATTTGCAGACCTAACTTAACATCAGAGAATAAATATTGAATGCCTTTTTTTTTTTTAACAACCAGCAAATGACAAAACCAGATAAATAAAAACACCTTTGGTAATCGTAAGAGTCATTTATACTCCGTCTCAAAAAGACATAATAATTATGAATTAATAAGACAGGTTCTCTAAAATGCATTATTTACAGCACTCAGTGCTTAACGCGAAAGTTTGTACATCTGATTTAATGAACCCGTGGAAAGAGGAATGATGCTCAGCAAAGCATCATTCTTAGCTCCCAAGCTCTGCTCATAAAGTAGGCATTTTTGGGAGGGCGCACGGGGCCCATTCCAGGTTTTAGGGTGCTTGGCAAGATGCTGTCCCAAAGGTGATACCAGTGACTGGGGAACATGTTGAAGCCATGAAGCTTGGTGGCAGGGATGGGGTGCGAGGTGGACTCAGGGCCCCCTATATTGCACAATGGGGGGAGGGGGATCAGCATTGCATTGCATGTTGCTGCAGGGTCACCAAAAACCAGGTGAGAAGCAGAGGTGTTTTAGCCATTGCTTTCCTCTGCAGAGTCTTCCTTGGTGGTCTCCCATCCATGCTTAGAAGTGGTATGAGCAATACTTACACAGCATTTCTTTTTGTCTGCATGAGTTTCCCCTCCACAGTTTTGAGTGTTACCATGCATCCACATTTTTTTTTAAATTGTATACATAGGAAAACA
>NW_015223549.1:0-944 GCF_001447785.1 Gekko japonicus | reverse complement strand
GTTAGGCTGAAAGAGAGTGACAAGATTACCCAAACAATAGCATTGCGTATTGGAATGATGAGTCCATCAGTGTCCTCATCTCTGTTTTGTAGATCATGAGCTGTCCATATTTAAGTGTTTAACTATACCAGCTGTGACCTACTCCTAGGGAGATCTTTCTTCAGTTCCTTACTTTTCCTTGAGGCTTTTAACAAAAGTTAAAGCGGTCTGTCTCATACTGGGCTTTTGGAAGCAATACCTTAAATACCTTAATTTGGAACGAGAGCAGTTTGCCAGGCCAGGAGCTACTGGCTTGCAATCCACCGAACTTCGCTCTTGCTGACAGTTTGCTGGGGGAAGGGGTTTTTTTTAGTTAGTGCTGTCCAATAATACTTTGGGCTCATGGTTTTAATTCAGCCATTGTGGTAATGGATGCGTGATGGAACATACAAACAGTTGTGCTTAGTTGGACTGTTAGTCCACCTAGGCCAACACCCTCTTTCATACAGGGCCCGGCCAGATGCCCCCAAAAACGGTGTGGAGGCCAAAGCCTACATCTATTGTTTCTCCCCTGCATTAGTATTCAGGAGCTTTAGTGCCTTGATCTGAACTTAGTGGTTCAATTTAGTAATCCTGGCTAAGTAGCCATTGATGGACCTGTCTTTTATGAATGGTGTAATCTCCTTTTAAAGCCAAGTGATTTAGTGGTCATTGCTACATCATGTGCTGGTGAATGCTACCATTTTTGTGGCCTTGTGCTTTATGAGCCCTTAGGTATATGTAATCCAGGCCTGGTGACATGACCCCCAGTATTATTTTGGATTATTACTGCAATTTAATGGAGACCTGTTTCAAACATACTTGTCCATAACTTGGTTGATTCACACATTCAGCTGATAGTCATCAAGTGTTAACTGACTCCATTGAAACACATCGTTGTGTCTGAAGTGATAGATCGATAATGG
>NW_015223548.1:0-944 GCF_001447785.1 Gekko japonicus | reverse complement strand
CGGCGACCACCTCCGGAGGCTCGATGTTTGGCTGGTGTGCACTCATGATACAATGGGAAAATGTAGTAGTCTCCAAATCTTTAAAAAAAAATAAGACAAAAGTTCATATAGTGACAAAGACCCTGAAAGTGACATCCTGTAATTCTGCACTATAATTATGTCACAATTGGTGCCTGTGATACATCATACATGTAACCATAGACCACAAATTGCAGTAATCACAACTTGGCACAATCCCATCAAGGTTAAGTGTTTTTAAGACCCAATGATTTTCAAAGGAAGAGTTCAGCACACATGCTCAAATATCTTCCCTTGAAACCAATGGGACGTAAAAGCACTTAACATTAGTTGAGTTGTGATCGTATGTTTTTTTAATGGAAAGTTGTACTTTAAAAATGCAACAAAAGTAATCATGAGTTTTCTTAAAATCACCATTTGTCATTTGGCGGCAGTCTAAAGATGCTATTGTATATCTTAACAAATGATGGAGCCAGATAGAATAAGTAGAGTGACATAACAGAGTTTTAAAGCAGCTTCAAGTTGGGATCCAAATTCAAAGTATACATAGGGATTGTCTGTTTTAGTTCCCAAGATACAAACAGCATCTAAGCCACAGGCATGTTAGATCTGCAATTCCCTCTGCAAATACTTTTCCATAAGATTAAATCCTGGCCAGGAGTCTCCATTTATGAGTTCTAACTGCTGAATTATTATCAGGAGATTTATGATATTGTTTAATTTATGAATCTCAAAACAGGGTGAGGAAACAGCTAAATATTGTAAATGGCTCCTGCCAATATATCCATTCTATGCTCACACAATTACATTTGTTTGTCTAGTAAGAAAGTGAGCCTTAAGAATATTTATTTATTTAGTTTATTTCTTCTTTTTCTTTTTTTTGGCCCCCTGAAGAGGATTTTTAATTGCATTTTATATAAGGACTA
>NW_015223547.1:0-944 GCF_001447785.1 Gekko japonicus | reverse complement strand
TCCCAAGTAGAGGTGATGTCACTGGTAAGGATTCTCGGGATGATAGTCTCCTGTCAGGATATCATCCAATGGTCACAATTTCATCTTCACCTCCTATAGACGTTCCTTCTTCCCTTTCAGGAGCTGATAGCCAACAGGCAGCACAAGCTGTTCTAGCCCCCAGCATCCCTGATCCAGCCGCTCCAATGGTGGACAAGTCCCGTCAGGTTCAAAGAGGGGACTCAGTTAAGGGATCAGAAGAGCAGACTTTTGACTTCAGACACCAGCCTCACAGGCTGGAGGGCTCACTCTCAGGGGAGAATAGCCCAAGGTACCTGGTCCCGGGAGGAAGCATCCCAGAGCATCAACCTGCTGGAGCTCAGGGCAATCAGGCTAGGTCTGCTGGCCTTCTGAGAACTTCTGACGGGACACCACATGTTAGTGCATACAGACAACATGACGGGAAAATCCTATGTCAACAGACCGGGGTGGGGGCGCTCCAGATCCAGGTCCCTGCATGTGGAAGTGAAGTTGATGCTTCATTGGGCAGAGATCCATCTGAGGTTGATGAAGGCTGTGCATGTAGAAGGATTGGGATTGACTCAGCAGGAGGACACTGGATCAAACAGAACGGATGCTGAACAAGTCGACCTTTCAACAGATACGAGACAGATTCGGCAAGATGGCAGTAGACCTCTTCGCAGTGGAACAGAATGTGGAAGATGTGTATGTGTGTTAGTCCCAGTTTCTCCTCATGCATTGAGAGGCATTCCCATAGTTCTTGGAGCTCTAAGAATAGCTGTCAGGTGGTGTATGAGGAGCATGCTTGGAAGAGCCATGGTACCTTGAAGGAGCTCACCATAATAGCCCCGTGGATCTCAGTCCATGGCTGTGGTGCGTTTGTATCACTGAGTGTGAGCTCAGATACATTTTAATATGAATAGGGTCTTAACTTTGGTCGAAGA
>NW_015223546.1:0-944 GCF_001447785.1 Gekko japonicus | reverse complement strand
TGTTTCCCTTTACATCTGCCCAACAAAAGAGGCTAGAGACTTGCTTTTTAAAAAGTGGAAGTTGAGAATTCAGGGAACCTGAAGAACAGATTGTTATAACATTATATTTATATTCAACTGCTATTTAAAAAGCAAAAAAAACTCATTGGCGAGAAGAAATTGCCACTTGAGGGGACATTAGAAGGGAAATGGCTGCCATGTGAGTGGGGAAATGTAAACATTCCCTCTCATTTGGCAAGCATCCAGGCTTTGCTATGATTTCCCCCAAACTTTTACAACAAAGCAGGTTTGGAAAATGGCCATAAAGTCGGCTATAGCTTATGCCAAACTAAGGTCATGTTGGCAACAAGTCAACCTTACACTGTAGTAGAAAAGAGCATTTTTAACATGGACAAGCTTTCGTTGCTGGAGTAACTGTCTGCAAGGAGTCTAAAAGCCTCTGATTCGGAGCCAGCATCATGGCCACTGTAACAGCAGAGTGTACTACAGGGCAAGATTCTTAGATGTGATGGAAATGATGCTACTGGCAGTTTCCTTTGTTCACATTAGTATACAAGGGTATGAGCACAATCTCATACCAAATTAGTTCCTGCCTGCATTCTATGTTTTATTATTTAGATTTTTGGAATGTACCCAAAGGTCTTTAGGCTTATGCCCGTAGGTGCAATGAATAATGCAAAACTAATTAAAAAGCAGTAAGCAAGAGTTGAGTAGACAGCTCTAGATACAAGCATAATTAACGTGAAATTATAGGCCCGACTTTATTTCCTGCAGGTTGGAAAGCATAGTCGTAACTATTTGCCTACAGGTTTTGTAAAAAAAAATTCTACCAGCCTCAGGTCTTGCAAAGCCTCCTTGCCATCACTATGTATTTCTTTGGATTGTGCGGATGAAGTTCTAAACTCAATTGCAGTTTTGCTGTTTTCCTTCTGAAAATGCTAATT
>NW_015223545.1:0-944 GCF_001447785.1 Gekko japonicus | reverse complement strand
ATGTAATCACGATAGCAGGTGGGTGGAGAGATAAGATGGATGTTTGTATTTTCCAGAACTGCTTGACAATACATAATTGATATAGAAAAGAATCATTGTTTTAGGTTGTGTCTTAACTAAAATTTGCAGCCTAAACATTGCAGCTCTATAATAGGAGCTGTTTTTTCCAGGATTTCATCTCATGACGCGGATATAACGTTTTACAAGCCCAATTAGAGGGCATTTTCCATGGAAGAGGCATCCCTCTAGGAAAGAGGGTGTTGATTCCAAAAGAAAAAACCATGTGATCAGCCCTGGCTACTTGATTGTGAGCTTTTAAATCTTACAGTTTGTGTTAATATGAACCCATATCAATATTTTATTAATTAATGTATTCATTAATATGTTAATATATGCACAAGGGTCTATAAATGAATATAGGTGAGTTAACATATTACTTAATATATTAACTAATACCAGCCTGTATTAATTCATCACCCTTGTGTGAATGAGTAGTCCATTGTCAGGATTCTGTAGGACAGAGGAGACAAATAAGTAAAGAATGTGATTTTTTTTAAAATGAGGCATAGTTCCAAGACAAACCAGTGGAGAGATTCCCACGGAAGTATATATTGACTTTGTCAGTATTGTCTCACATAAGGATGGGTCTCTTTCTGCCAGTGTCCTCAGTGTAGTGGAGTAAGGGTGAAAATGAGTGACACTGAAGCACTGATCATATTTACTGAAATGTAAACAGGACCTAGGGTGTTACATAAAGGTCCCCATTAACTTCTGTAATCAAGAGTTCTTTATAGAACCCTACATATTTGCAAGGTTGTTCTGTCAATCTGAGGCTACTTGTACGTAATTTTTCTCGTTTTGCTTTCCCCCCCCTCTAACCCCAACAGTATTTAAAAAGCTGCAGTGCTTGCCCTCCAATACATTTATTTTATTTTATTTTATTT
>NW_015223544.1:0-944 GCF_001447785.1 Gekko japonicus | reverse complement strand
CTACAAAAAGAGCCCATAAGATCGTCTGATTTGACTTATTAATTCAAAATTGCTACATGATAGTTCTGCCCAATATACAAGCTGTGTGTACTGTATCAGCTTGAAACACGGGAGGAAAAATTTGCTGCGTTTTTATCTGTTAATGCCAGTGCTTTCAATATGATGCGAGGTCCAAAAGGATGGCATGATTTCTTAACACTGATTTAATGTATGAACAGCTACTCCCCAATGGGAAAAAAATATTTTCACTTGTCTTTCTTGCAAACTCAGTCATGTGACCTAGAAGAAGTGATGATGGACGCCCTGGTGAATGATAAGCCAGAATTTGTCAAGTTATTTATTGACAATGGGGCCAACATATATGACTTCCTGACGTACAGCCGGCTGCAGAGACTCTACTGTACCATCTCGCCAAAGTGTCTCCTGTATTCACTTTTGCTTAAAAAACATGAAGAAAATAGACTCACTTTGGCAGGGATGAGTGGTCAACAGCACAAGGAAATGATAGATACTTGCCCACTCTTTACTCTCCATGAAGTTTCCAGGGTGCTGAAGGATTTTTTACATGATGCATGCAGAGGTTTCTATCAAGAACCTAAGTCTGGAAGCAAGAAGAAAACCGTAAGTTTATGAAAGACGAGTCCTGTGGCCTTACCACACTCAGTAGTATTTATGACAGTGGTGCTCAATCCTTGGCTCGAGACCCTCTGGTGGTTCATGGAGCCTCACCCACTGGAGCACAAACCCCTATAGAGTCAAAATGTTTCTGGTAATCATTGGATGCACCTGCTTGCTAGTACACGTGTGGAGAGTAAGTTCACCAGATCTCCTGCCTCTCTTTGCACTAGATACCCAAGAGGAGCAACAAGCAAAGTTCCTTTGCGGTGCAACAGAGTCCTCTGTGACTCTGACCCTTGACACGCGGCTCTCTAAAATATAACTCC
>NW_015223543.1:0-945 GCF_001447785.1 Gekko japonicus | reverse complement strand
GGTCTTATTTTCGGGGAAACAGGGTAATCACCACAAAGGGGGAACAACCAGGAGAAAACAGGCATATGATTTGGCACTAAATCAGGCAAGCCCGCCCCCAAATTATGCAAGGTTATTCACATCTCTTTGGTACAGAACTCAAAAAGTTGTTCTGGTAAATTCAAATTTACTGGGAATGCATTGTGCAACAACTACTGCACATGGTACAGAAAGACAGCAAGGCTGGAGGCTCTAAATCTGAAAGAATAATTATGGAAGAAATAATTACAGAGTTTGTGAGATCCAGTACCACAACAAATATTCATGCTAGGCAACATTATACAAATATTTTCACATTTCATCTGGCTTCAGTGTTCATGCCAGCTTGTCAGTTTTTGATGGATGATAGAAGATTCCATTTCTGAAGTAGAAAGTATCCTTTACAATTCGGGATTTGCCATGAATTGGTGTCTTGATGTCTTTAACAACATCCCCTGAAAAATGTACAATAGAATTGATTATATGGAGGTTAACAGGAATACGGAAATAGGACAAATCTTAATGTGCTGAGTGCAGCCTGTTAGATTATACCACCCTTCTTTGTATATTTTAATTAAAATAAAGGTAGGCTACAAATACAAAAAATGAAATTTAAGAACATCACAAAAACTGTCTTTAGAAAAGGATTAACAATTAAATCCATTAAAGTAAAAATGTTGTCTGAGATGTCTTTTGTACACGGTAGGTAGCCAGGCAAGGCACTTTTCTTCTATCGAACTATACTATATACTTTCTACTGATGCTTAGCAAATTATAAGTAAATAAAGGATCTGCCTAAATCAAAACATTTTGAAGTCTTCTGAAGACTAGAGGTGTTCACAGTGCTAAAGCCAGGGTAGGGCCAGTAGGTGCACAACCCCAGATGAAATGGATCTGCCCCACCTCAGAATTCTTTTTTTTTTTTTT
>NW_015223542.1:0-945 GCF_001447785.1 Gekko japonicus | reverse complement strand
CAATGGTTCTTAGGATTGCAGCCTTTGGTTGCTCCAGCCTCATTAAAAGGTTTCTCTGGGCATACAGAGAAGTGTCCTGGACAACATTGCAATCCTATGCAGAATTACTCCTGTTTGAGGCTTGGATCCTATGACCGTATTCTGCAGGTGCTTGGCTCCAGCTGCAGCACAGCTCTGTTCCTCTGCCACCAGTTACCTCTGTTTGCACAAGACTCATTGCAAACCATTGATCTCGCACAAATGGAAGTACTAGCAGCAGACAAAGTGAGCCGTGCTGCTGCAACTGGAGCAAAGGGAGTGCAGAACACGGTCATAAAATCCAAGCCTTAGAGTGGAATAACTCTGCGCAGGATTCAGCTGCAAATCCTGTAATCACATTAGTCATAGCTAGTCTGCCCATCCTGAGAGACCTAGAAATTTATGAGAATAACAAACCTGTGCATCGCTAGAGGAGTATTTGGAAAATGTGATTCAAAGCATTGGCTCATGTAATGCTGCTGGAGCCTTTCTTCTACAGCACATATCAATTGGCATAACTGATTCTGCAAAGTATTTCAGAGTTAAATTGCCCAAGACCAGGGAATACATTAAATGTATAAGGGTCAAACAAAATGAAGCACTGAGATCACTGGTCAGACTGTCCAAGTGTTTTACAGTTGCAGCCATGTATTGCTGTTATTTAGAACAGGGCCACACAGGAGAAAAACAATAATGATAATAGCCAACTTGATTAAAATTAATATGGCATGTGGCTGGGCAAGCCACTGAATTTCACTGCCCCCAAAATAAATGGCAAACCTAATCAAAGATGGTCCAGCAGGAAGAGGAACACTGGTGACCATCTGTATTTTATTGGAGTCTATTAATTCCCTTCACCAAAGGCACCAAAGGCAGTCACAGTGTAAGAGAACGGATTCTCTTAAGCATTTAAAATGGGTTAAACAA
>NW_015223541.1:0-944 GCF_001447785.1 Gekko japonicus | reverse complement strand
AAATCCTGTCTCACTTACTTAACAAGAAAAATGTTTCTTGTACTTTGTTTTAAAAAGAAGGAATATTGTCGTAGTTCCAGGGAACAGGAAAGGCTTCCTATCGATATTATGTTTTCACAAAATACTGGAACCAGACGTACTTTATCTGGCATCTTCCTGAAACCTCAGAGCTGGTCAGGCCATTCACAAGCTCCCGTGAATGCTGTGTGAATTGGGACTTTTGTTGCTTGCAATGCCATGGCATCGTACCAATGGCCGCTATGGAATGCAAGCCTCACTGTGACTGGCAAGAGAGAGGGAGAGGGGGAGAGGGAGAGAAACACAGACTGCCAGAGCGGGGTATTAAAGATAAGCCAATCCACTGTTCGCTTCAGAGAATATATTTAGCTGGAAACTTTTTGGTGGTGGCAGACGCCAGTACAGCAGCACAGAGAAGAAATCTAACTCAATTATCCAAATAACAAAACCCAAAATGAAATTCATTCATTCAGGATTTTTTGCTTATCAAAAATGAAGACTGAAGAGAAGGGATAGGAAAGAAGAGTGCAGAGCAGAGAGAGTTGA
Organism: Gekko japonicus; assembly: GCF_001447785.1. Lineage (NCBI taxonomy): Eukaryota > Metazoa > Chordata > Lepidosauria > Squamata > Gekkonidae > Gekko > Gekko japonicus. The sequence continues at coordinate 380 of NW_015223541.1, read as the reverse complement.
CTGGCTTCCACCCCTGCCAGCAGATCATGAGAAACCATCAATCCCCCTTGGCGGCAGCACTTGACATTTAATAGGCTGATCCAAGTTCAAGGGAATGATGCTTCTCTGGAGGGGTTACTGAACTAAGGAGGTGGGTGAGTGAGGGAAGTAAAGATGCTCCAGGCCTCAGCTTACAACTGCTTGGAACACCGATGCTACTCCATATATATTTACCCAAGGGAACTGTATATTTCCCTCACCCCCAATCATCAAGATCTTCTTGATCTTCAAAATGCTATTTCATATTAAGTTGAGTCCAAGGCCTAAATACGAAATAGCGTTTTGGTGCATCGTCATTGTACCCACCTTGATTCACTGTACCCTTTGATGAAGGATTGTCT
>NW_015223540.1:0-945 GCF_001447785.1 Gekko japonicus | reverse complement strand
CACCATGTTACATCCTTGGGCTGTGAGCAGAGACTAGATGTGAGTCCTTCCCCAGCCCATGTGGCCTCGTAGTCAGCTAAGCGGATAGCGGAGTGGGTGCTGTGGCTTCGAGGCGAGCAGCGCTTGCATTCCTCGGTGATAACGGTGGCCTCTGGAGCCTGCTGTTTATTTATCAATTGTTAATTGACTCGATGTTTACTCATGATTGCAAACAGATGATTAATTCATCCCTGGCTTTATGACTGCGATAGTGAAGAGATCATTAGAAAGAAGGATTATAATAGAGTTCTTTGCGCTTACGAGCCTTCTAATAAAGATTGACTAATATAATTAGATGGAGCTTCATAACAAATACTATTAAACCGTCTCTGGGTTGTTGTTATTTATTTATTTAAATGCACTGGCCCTGCTATCTTCGACTTATTAGCCACACGTGGGTTAAGCAGAACCTCCTGCCTGGGCTGTTTACTCTCCCCTTTGGAGCTTAGAGCGGCCCGGCTGAGTGCTTAGAGGGCAGCTCGGAGTATTATGTTCTTTGTGCAAATGCATTTCTGTTGTCAACCTTCCCCGCTGTCAAAGAGACTGCCAAAACTTGGGGTGGGGTGGGGGAGTGCCATTTTAGTTTGCAGGCTTTCAGACGAGGATAATTTTGAAACTTTAATGCTGAGGTTCAGTTGATCATGATAACTCAGGGAAGCCGGCATTAGACTCATTCACTTGAAGACGCTGGCATGCCATTTGCATAAACCCATTTAACAGGAGCCCGCCGGATTAGAATGACCTGGGATTGCCAAACGAGTGAATGATCCCTCTCGTCCCAGAAAATCCTGTTTCTTTCCCCCATTCTTTATCAAGTTTGTGGAGGCAATGGAAAACCACCGTACAGTCGCTGTATCGAGAGCCTGGTAGTGGAACGTTGGGAGAGGATTGGGGAGTGTCAGTCTT
>NW_015223539.1:0-945 GCF_001447785.1 Gekko japonicus | reverse complement strand
AATTACAGCACCATCTACAAAGAGCTAAAGCATCCAACACTTTATAGAACACACTGTTCATTTTTGTAGTATATAGATTAACTAATGTCATTCTCTGGTGTCCCAAAGTCCTTTTAATGCCTAAAATGCTCTGTATTTTTTTTCCTGCCTTCTACATTATGCTTTGCTTTTTGAGAAATGTCTTGCAGACCTTAACGACATCACAGAAGATTTCTTACGATGATCTGGAGCTTCTTTATGACGTCACACAATCCTCCTTCAGTCAGTGGGCTCATGGCATTGCCTGCATTCAGGCCTCACCAGCGCTCAAGCTGGGAGCTTGTTCATAATGGAAGGATTTATTTGACTAGGATACCTTCAAGATAATCAGAATAGATTTCAAAAGGCCACTTGCAGCCGTACCTACCCAAGGACAACCAATGAACGGGAGACATTTCTTGCCGAAAAGTCATCGAAGCCATGTTTCTGCGAAGCCCTTTGCAGGTTTTTCTCTTGTGGACTGCCCTCTTGTTCCAAGATGTTGCTGATGCCTGTGAACGGCCAGCTTGGACAAGAGTTGGTTGGGATATGACTCTGCAGGATCTGATGCAAATGTCTGAAGAACAATCCAATGGCATACACAGCTCGGTGTGTCAGATCTGCCGCAAGTTTACCGGCATAGGGCTATCCAAAGAGTGCCTACAGGTTTTAAATGCAAGCTGTAAGATGGCACTCTTTATAGCTGTGGTTTTATCTTTATTCTATCTTTTACCCAAACTGAAAATAGCAACAAGGAGAAAGGTAAGATGTATAGCGGTTGTGTAGTGAAGAAAACAGTCCACTCTCAGCTGGTCCATTTCACGGCACCTAACTTTCACTGGAGAGAAAACAATGTATGTGTTTTTTAAACTCTTCTGGTGCCTCATAGGATGGACCCTGCTGGGGTGGGGGTGGGGGTGGGGAGGA
>NW_015223538.1:0-945 GCF_001447785.1 Gekko japonicus | reverse complement strand
TCGTTGTTAGCTGTGGGTTCTGAAATTCACAAGGTAAAACCAGCCCCCACTGATTAATCAATTACAGCTTGCATTGATTAAGTTCCTGAGTAATCCGGTGCTGTTTGAGATGCTCTGAGCCAGTTTTACATGAAACGAGGGCGTCCAGATCTAAAACGGATGCCCAATGAATAAATCCCCTATAGTGACAGGGACCTTTATAGTGTTTAACTTATCGTTTTGCATTTCTTCAGCCGCGACATGGTCCCGTCTACGTCGGCTAAAAGCGGCACGATGCTAAACGCAGTCCCTGTCCGGCAACTTACAAATCTCAGAAGGCAGATATTCTCCCGTAAGGCTCCGATGCAGCCAGCAAATCCAAGAATGAACATCACCCCTCCGACCAGCAAGACGAGGACGACGGGGTCGAAGCCGTTGAGGCGGGTCATTTGGGATATATCGGATAATATACCCTAATAAAAAGGACCAAGGAAGAGAGAATATGAGAACCTGCTCTATTAGTTCTAATTAGTTGTATCTTTACGTTAAAACTTCATGTCCTGTTTTTCCACAGGGGAAACAGGTGAATAAGCTTTGGTGTACACAGGGCCTGGAGAAATTCTATCTCTGGGAAGCAGGTGGAAGAAACTCATCTCCACAAAACGGCTTTTGTAACCTGTCTAGGAAGCTGGCAGGAAAGGCAGCCTGAATATTGTCCGACTAGAAGTTAACTGTGTACAGTTAAGGCACTGACCTGACTTAACTAAAAAGGTAACAGATGAATGGACGGGCCTAGTAAACTCTGCAGGAGTGTAACAGAGGCCCCAGCTTTCTGTCAACTGCACATTCTGAGGCAAACCTGAGTATGCTGCTATTTAACAGGCAAAACAGCCCTTCAATAACTCTTTCTGCCAGTCTTTGGAGGACCTGGCCACCCAAGACAATCCTCCACTAGATGGCACTAGA
>NW_015223537.1:0-945 GCF_001447785.1 Gekko japonicus | reverse complement strand
AAATGGCAGCTTTGGAGGACAGACTCTATTGTATCACATCCTGCCCAAGTCCACCCTCCCTACTTACCTCTCTAAAAACCTTCAGAAATTTCCTTATCTGGAACTCGCAACTGTAGTTCTACAACAGCTTCCTACAGGAGACGCTGCTCAAAGGCTACCGTACCATGAGGCAAGGTGATCTTTTGGGTCATAATGAAAGGGGTAGCACATTGGGTCAGTTGTCTGAACCTCATTCCCATTTAAGTGTTCCACATGTGTATGGTTTCTGTCAGCTTATTTAGTAGAGGATACGGCTTCCCAGATGCATTGTGTGTACGTGTACATTGTGTGTGAACATCCTAGAAAGCCTTGTTGACAGTATTAATACCCTGCCTTTTGCTATGTGGAAGCACAGTGGCTTATGAGTCATCAGTAAATTAGGAACCATAAGAATAAACATTTAGTCAGCAATCAAGATATAGAAAAATCAATCTTTAAGCAAGAAGAGCCAGATGTAACAGAATCAGATGTGTGCTTTTAAAGTATGCATTTTGTGTCCCCTTTAAAGTGTTAATAACAAGAGATGGAGCTCAGTGTGGAACACTGAAACTGAGTGGATGTTGAAACGTTTAACCTCCCCATCCCTTCCTTATACAACCCCGAGACAAATTGAGGCTGCAAGAACCTGCTGTTTGCATTTCATTGATAGATTGTTCATAAGACTTGAGACTTGAGACATCTCTGGTCTGTTTGAGGCCTCAGGTCAGTAACTGAAAGGGCTGTTTTCAGATCATGCCAAAGTGCTCCTAAGGAGGGAGCAGTGTGGATATCTCTGGGTGGACTTTCCAAAGTTGTGGAGCAACTATGAAAAAGGCCCTTTCTCTTGTGGACATCCACTGCTCCTGAGAAAATGAGAAGATACAAGTAAGTTTGCATTAGAAAGGTGGTTCTTATAATGTAGCATGC
>NW_015223536.1:0-945 GCF_001447785.1 Gekko japonicus | reverse complement strand
CTTAGGGTTCCTGATGGTGAACCTCTTTGTGAGAACCTCAGTCATGGTTATAGCTCAGTGTAAAACTAGAGAATGACTAAATGAGACCAGTGCATTAGTGTTATTCATCACAAATTTTAGAACAATGTAGATTTTTTTCCCAACTAGGAGTCATCCCTTACTTCAGCTTATCCAATACTGATGGTGTTGTTATCCCCAATTAGGATGTTCTTCTTGATTCCACAATACATCTTTTTTTCTGTTTTGTTTGCAATATTGGGTTGAGCCATATTCTCAGACTATCTCATTTTTTAAGATAATCTCAGTAAGAGATTTTACTTTTCAACAACTGGAAAGTAATTCAGATAATAAATGTGGTTTCATTTCCACAAATCCTTTGGTCATCATGTACATCGTACAAAATGCTGCCCTCCATATAGAAATTACAGGTACTTGGAGGAGGGGAGAATGCAATTCTTTGGTTTCATTTCTATCTGAGATGAATTGTAATACAGATTAGCTCTGTGACATGTGCTGCTGCAAAAACTTTCCTGCTCCTTTTCAATCTCAACTGTGAAAAGGGAACTATCAGTGTAGAAGAGGCAAAAGAAATAAAATTACTTGTGTTCATGAAACATCTTTTTAAACCTAGTCTCATCTTTATTTTAAAGATTTAACATCAGCTTTCTTTATGTACCAGCAATGGAAGAAATATGTACATAGAATGAAATTTTTAAACTTTTTTTCCCCTTTTTACCCAGGTGAACATGGTCATGTCTCTTTTGGGAATGTTCTGTCCCACGGTATTTGATATAATCAGTGCTCTGGAAAACTATCACCCTCGAATAGCTCTACGGTGGCAGCTGGGGCGCATCTTTGCTCTTTTCCTGGGCAACCTGTACACATTCATCATTGCTCTGATGGATGAAATCAATCTTAAGGCAAGGAAGGTCATCTTTCCTATAT
>NW_015223535.1:0-945 GCF_001447785.1 Gekko japonicus | reverse complement strand
CTGCAGTCTGGAGATGAGCTATAATTCCAAGCGTTCCCCAGGTCATCCTTATCGAGGAGGCCTAAATCGAGGTGCCCAAACCCATCGACAAATATTTTTCCATTATGATTTCCAAATGGTTTAAATATTTCTGGAATCCATAATGGTGGACCACATCTTCACAGGGCAGGAAGTTGGTGGAGGATTTCACCATTTAAGTTCTATTTTTAATTTAACCATTAACTTGATTTTTTTTTAGATCTTCCTTTTAACCAGAATGATGCCTTTGGCCTCTTCCTGAGAGAATAGCCCTTCATGCTTGAAAGGGGCTTTGCCAGTGAAGGTACGTTTATCGGTAGAGGTAAGCTCAATATGGAGGCTTCAGATAATATAGAATTAAAGAGAAGCGAGTCAGGAATCTGTGCTTAGTGTTCAATTTCCATTCTGTCCAGAGCAGCTATAAAATTGGAGGAAAGTGAGTAATAGATTTGAGAGTCATCAGAAATATGAATTATAGCCAGACACTTCCTATCAGCTCTCCGTGCAGTTAATGATAAACAGTCAATGGGATGTATGCACCTCTAGCATTTTTATAATGAATCTATTGCTTCCATGACAGCTTCCTGTCAAACATTATGCTTAGGAATTTATAACTCCTGATACCGTATTAATAGATGGTGTAGATACGTTACCATCTTCTGCTTCTATCACACTTCCACAGTGAGGTTTATCAAATCCATTTAACCCGTCCTCTCCAAACCGGCACTTACTGCGGAAGTCAAATAATATAGTTTTGCAAGGATCAGTCTGTGGTACTTTCTGAAGGCATGGGGTGACTCCCACAAGCTGCATTCTTATTCTGGATATATGGAGAAATATCTTCTTGAATGCTTCATGTGCTCCCCAACAAATGTATGAAGTTCATGAACTTTGGGGAAGAGCATCTGTTTGGTATGTAGAAGGTCC
>NW_015223534.1:0-945 GCF_001447785.1 Gekko japonicus | reverse complement strand
TGGGCTTTTTCTACAAAGAAAGCCCTGTATGTAGGCTTGCCAACCTCCAGGAAGACATTATAGAGTTTTTATGCAAGAATGAGTGTTCATACAAATTGGCAATTTTACTGTTTACTGTTTTCCTCCCTTTCTAGTGATACGTAAACAAGTGTCATTCATGCAGCACACTCTGAAAAGGCTGTTGTGTGAAACGGTTTATATGCATTTCCGTTGCGTGTGTATGTATGTTTTCATAACGGGATGAAGAAATATATTCACTGCAGAACTGAAGCCTAAATATATTTTCATAATGCAACATCACGGTTGTTTTCATTACTGACTGCATCCTTCTTGTGATCTCTCTGTTGTCTCCACAACCTTCCGGTGGGGCCTGGAGAGGTCCCACTATTACAACTGATCTCCAGACCACAGAGATCAGTTCCCTTGGAGCAAATGACTGCTTTGGAGGGTGGACTCTGCTGAGGTCCCTCCCCTTTTTAAACCCCACCCTCCCCGGGCTCCACTCCTTAATCCCCAGGAATTTCCTAACCTGATGTTGGTAACCCAAAATTCCTGAAGACTGAGATGGAGCCTATCAAACATGAAAGGGGTGGCCAATGTCTATGCGTGTGTCTCCATGAAATAATATTAGATTGTCCACTGATCTGGAAGTCAATATAAATTGGGAGCTTAGCTGGGGAGGGGGGGTTAACGGGAACCCACATTTATATAGTTAGCAAACTGGATGAAATGAGTCTGCAGGCAGCACACTCACGGAAAGGTTTAAGCTCCCATTTTGCCCAAGCAGGGCGTTTCTATTTCCCCATCGACATTTTTGCCTAAGCACGAGAGAGAGAGAGACAGGCAGATGCAGTAGAAGGAAATGCAAGCAAGCAAGTGATCGCTGCAGCGAGGGTCCCTTGCTGACTTCGGCACCGGGGTGCAAAGCTAAGCACTTGTAGCCCA
>NW_015223533.1:0-945 GCF_001447785.1 Gekko japonicus | reverse complement strand
TCCTGGTCAGAATCTGCAATCGTGGTGATTCATAAAGAAAACAGAGACCCAAACAATCCTGCCTCTTACAGACCGATTTCCCTGTTAAACCACGACAATAAGATCTTCACCTCCATCCTCGCAAATAGAATTAAATCGTTCATTGCACAATATGTTAAACCAGACCAAATAGGATTTATCCCAGATAGGCAAATATCAGACACCATTCGTAGATCTTTGAACGTCATCATTCACGGGAAAAGAACTAAAGAAGAATCACTAATCCTGGCGCTAGACTTTGAAAAAGCGTTTGATTCGGTGGAAATAGACTATATGCTGGGACTCCTAAGGATACTTGGGTTTGGAGAAGTGTTCACAAGAGGAATACAGGCCTTATACAAAAATAACAGGTCAAGGGTCAGGGTCAACAACAATAACTCACGTTTTTTCAGTATCTCCAGAGGGACCAGACAAGGTTGCCCATTATCCCCGTTAATCTTCGCACTGGCTATTGAACCCCTGGCAGAATACTTGAGGTCTGAACCAGTCTTCAGGGGAATCTACATCAAGGGACAGGAACATAAGATCAGCCTGTACGCGGACGACCTCACACTTTATATCTCTAACCCGGTCCAGTCCATCGAAACTCTAAACAGCGCGCTGTCCAAGTTTTCTGCAATATCTGGCCTACGGATAAATCTCTCGAAATCAGAAGTATATCCAATCAAGATTACTAATCAAACGGAAATGCTTATCAAGGCGTCTTCGGACTTCAAGTGGATCACAGAATGCTGGAGGCATCTGGGAGTTTTCATCCCCCTTAACCTCAAGGACTTAGCAAAACACAATTATCAAAAGATCCACAACTCTAGTAAGGAGGAGATGTCAAAATGGAATACGATGCAGCTTACTCTTGCAGATAGACTACATCTAGTGAAGAACTTCATACTACCGAAATATCTCTTT
>NW_015223532.1:0-945 GCF_001447785.1 Gekko japonicus | reverse complement strand
CGTCTTAACCACTTGAGCCGCTGCAGCTTAAGGGACAGTAATCCGTGTGAGCATTTACCTGGGAAACCCCTTTTTCTTTCAGGTGGGTGACACAGCTAGTGTGCGCCTGTGCGGCCAGGTGTGGCTCTCGGAGAAGACTGAGTTAAACTAACGATTGTCCCTTTCTTTGCTCGCCAGCAGCCGGTGCCCTTTCAGCGTGCGTTCAGCATGGGGTATCAGCCACTAAAACCCTCACTCAGGTGCCTCCTACTTTTATTATGCGACTGTTGTGATTTCATGATTTTTTGGAGCTCTCTTTTCAGTGAAAATGGGTCTCTTTCTCAGGCCGCGCATGCTGTCCTCTCCTTTACAGAGAGGCTTGGGGATTGGGAAGGCCAACCTTTTTTTGTCAGAAACTTGGACGGACGAGACGGACAGATGGGTTCTTTTCGTCCCTGAGAGTTTGCTGGCAAAATAAAGGAAGTCCACGGAACTGTGGCGTGGCTGCTGTAGGCACACGGCCTTCGCATTTGGGAAAAAACCCAAATCTCTTCCTCTGAAGAGGGCTACTTGATAGTGCTTCCTACATATTGTACTAATGGGACTCAGCAGCAGACATTTGCATTGGTTCCTGACTAGTGTTGAGGTCACCTATCCTGACCTGGCCGTTCTCTCCACTTAGCATTTTATGGTGCGCAGACAATAAAGTCTGCCAGCTGGGTACCCCATCCCTTTTCTGTCACAGAAGGGCCTGTGTGCTGGAGAACAGGTGAACCTGGTGAAACCAGCCGCCCCATTCACTCCTGTGGAGTGAGGCCCCTCATCACCAGTCGGTTATGTCTCCCCCTCACCCCAACTGGCTTTCTGCGGGCCTACGGGGCCTCCTGTCTGCCAGTGTGGCTTTGTTATTTCTGTATAAATCTAGGCCACTTGGACATTATTGAGATATTTATATACACATCGGTC
>NW_015223531.1:0-945 GCF_001447785.1 Gekko japonicus | reverse complement strand
TTACAGGTAAGCAACCTGTTTTTCCTCTAATTGGTCACTAGATGGCACTGGGACATGGGCTTTACAGCTTTGAAGGATTGCCATATCCATTATTTCTTGTTGTTATACAAAATACTGTTCTGTTTATGTAGTCAAAATGTACCATTAAATCACCACCCCGAACAAATATTAAAAAGAGGAAATGCAAATAATTCATCCTTCCCCTTTGATCCTAAGAAGATGGGAAGCAGAGAAACAGCAGGCAGTGTCTTGGTGTTTAACCTGTTCCCTGGAAATTGTTTTTCTTTTACATCAAATCGCACACATGCCTTGCAGCAGTTTTTCTCCCCAAAGGTTTGTGTGTGGGTGTGTCCTTGCAAACATATATTAAGCATCCTCCAGGAGAAGGAGAGTGGCTTGGGGGCAGCTTTGGAGCAGGCAGGGCAAGGGTCCTTTGTGAAACATGATGCTAGACTAGACAGGCCCCTGGTTTGATCCAGCATGTCACCCCTGATGTAAAATACTCCTGTCCCTGCTTTTGAGATTCACATGACCTCCTGCTGCTCAGGTGGTAAAGGACTATTGGGAAAAAGTAATATGCATTTGTAAGTAATGGCTGTTTCAGTCTCATATCTACCTCACCCAGTATTGTCTAATTGACTGACAGTGGCTCTCCAGCGTCTCTGGTCAAGGTCTCTCTGTCCTCCCATTTTTAGTAGTCACTGACTTTTTATGTTAATTATTTATTTATAAGATTGCTGCCTTTCAGTCTAATCAGTGCCCTTGGCAGTTAATGACTAAACACATAGTGTAAAAACACATTGTGTTGCTGCTGCATTTTTATCATTGGTTGGGTTTTGTTCTTGCTGCCACTTTTACTGATGTGCTGCTGAACTGCATGTTTGGAAACTGCCCTGAAGCCAAAAGAGGGGTATAAGTATTTTAAATAACTTCACACTGTGCATG
>NW_015223530.1:0-945 GCF_001447785.1 Gekko japonicus | reverse complement strand
AAGGTGAATTGCTGCTAGTGTAATCTGTACCTGATGTACCTCGCCTAAACACTGCATGCTAGGCAAGAGTGACAGGTGCAGGGACACTTTGTTTGCTCATGTGGCATTTTATAACCATGCTGGTTGTAGCCACCTGCACTACCTATCCTTGCAGCCGTGGGGAAAAAATGTCAAGCTACTTGTAGACTACCAAGATGACAGAGTTATCTTTCCTAAGATAACTGTGGCTGATTGATGGTATGTCTGCCACAATGGCCCATGTCGTGAGAGTCACTTGAGGTGCTGGTGGTATAAAAAGAACTCCATGACATAAGGGACAAGAGCGAGTCCACAGATGAGGCTTCTGAGTGCTCCTGATGAAATATTTTAAAAAGTTTCCCCTTAAAGTCCAGCACTGCTCAGAGATTATAGTTGATCCAACACTGGAAAGGTCTCTTCTTAGCGTCTTATGAACTGCACCCACTACAAAAGCAAGCTGCCATGAGGCCTAGAAATCTCCAACTTATCTTGCAAAGGCTGGAAAACAGATTTGTGAGCAAGACCATCCTGTACAGAGCGAGGAAAGCCCTTGCTGAGACAGAGTAAATGGTGTGAGGGACAGATGCAAGCTCCGCCCTCCAGGAACCTCAGCCAGTCATTTTCAAACAGTGGACTGTAATGGTGAAAAGAAAAAGGAGTTTAACTACTGGCCAACTGACAAGAGTTGGAAGTTGTTGTACTTTGATGGGAGAAGGGTTAGGAGGTGTGCTGGTTTCGCAGGGAGTCCATCAGGAAAACAGTGCTGCAATTACCTGTAACTTGTTCATTGAGATGTCTTCCGTGCACACATTGGATCTGTGCTTGCACAGGACAGCCACCGGGGGCTCTCTTACAGCTACTCTGGTATTTACTCAACACCCTCCCCTGTAGAGTCTATTAGAGGCTGTTTTCCCACCCAATGGTCAC
>NW_015223529.1:0-945 GCF_001447785.1 Gekko japonicus | reverse complement strand
ATCTGCCATCTTCACCCTCTTTGGAAGTCTGGCTAATATAGCGCTAACTTGAAAATGGCAGGAAAGCGAATGAATTAAGCACTAATTGTCGAGCCGATTGTTGCGAGGCTTAACATTTGACTTGTTTACCATCTGGAGGTTAAAAGAGGGGGACTAACGATCGAACAAATTGCTCATCCATCATAAATGCCTACCTCGTTGTCTCTGTGAACTGTTATTATTTTACGAAGCGTGCGCCTTTCCAAAAAGAAATTCGGGAATTGGGCAAGTGTCGGACGGTCTAGGTAGCCGAAGAGAGACGAACGGTCTGCCTAATAAAGCTTAATGACTGATTTTTTTCCCCCTCCGCAGATCAGAGCTCAGAATGTGCTTCATTAAGATAATTAACTGAGCGGTTGCTCAGCTGACATTTACTCAGGCAAATCCCCAGGTCCCGCGCTTCCCTCTAAATAAAAGCTGGAGGGGGAAAGAAGAAGATCCGTGCCTCTCTTTAATCATCGTTATTAGGAAGATAATGGGCAGAAGGGTTATTGCGTTTCTTAAATGGCAGTTCTGTGCCCGGAGCTGTGGCATTTCGGTAGCGAACATGCCGTCGGTGCGCCAGGCAGAAAGGACATTTGAGGCCGTAGTCTTGCAGGGGAGGCTCAGACTTAAAGCTAGCCTTCGCTTTGAAGGCCCGAGTCGCATCTGGCAGAACGTAACAGCTCGGAAGTGGCTCTGCCAGCCGAGGCTCAGCAGCAGGGGCCCTATCCAGACCTCTCCCCCGGTGCTCAGTCTGATTTAATGGCATTTCGAGACAATTGTTTTAGTAGCAGGAGTCTTCTTCATATTCGTGTCACCTGGTTTTAATTCCGTTGTTATACTCGTATCCTGTTGCCTCCTAAAGGAGCTCAGGGCGGGATAAACGCATAGCTGGCACAGAGCCAGTTTGGTGTCGTGGTTGAG
>NW_015223528.1:0-945 GCF_001447785.1 Gekko japonicus | reverse complement strand
TTTGTGAGGTCTTCTGAAAATATATCCAGTATAGTAAGATTTGTAATCATGGTCTACGTAATAAGGAAAATGTGAATGATTTGGAGTAAATATTGAGCCAACACCTCATATTCAAATTTCCAGTTTTTGCAGGGCGCTTCAGAAGCAGTTTAATATAAATTTGGTAGTAATTTGAATGGCAAATATAGGTTTAAAATAACTTACCATTGGCCAAAAAAACCTTAAACCGATCTTAAATAGCCATAGTTCAAGTGGACATAGATTGCAATACTAAGAACACTTCTGATAGTAGATCCCATTGAATAAAATTGGACTTAGTTCTGAGCAGATCAGCTTCTTAGGCTTCTTCTCATAACACCTATTTTTTTAAATCTAGCCTTATTAAGGTCAGTCTGTGCTAATAGTGGGACAAAATCTTTCAAAAGGTGTTCTGGAGGAAACGGTCAAGATCACATGAGATAATACAACAAAGTCTTGTCACGTTTCAAAAATGACCACATGTATCGTGGTATACGTTTTCATGAGCCAGAGTACAGTTTGTCTCTGGCTGACAGAAGTTTATACTTCAATAAACTGATTAGTCCATAAATCTTTTCATTGTTTGGACCATAATAAATCTAACATACTTACCCCTCTGGAATATGAGATAATGTAGCAAAAACTGATGAGGTTTCTGGCTGTTGAAAGAATCCCATGGTTAAATTTAACTGGGAAACTCATACAGTCATTAAAAGTACTCCTAGTTTAAGAAGCACAATGAACCTTTATTAGCTGGAAGTTTATTACCAACGATCTTGTTCAAGACAGCTTAAGATTAATTAGAAGTATCACAATGATAAATTCAATGATATCACAATGATAAAATCAATGTTAATAATCGTTTTGGCAATTTCTCAGTTTGGGAACATTATGGATTTTCTAGGCCATTGGCTCTATCAAGGGCAG
>NW_015223527.1:0-945 GCF_001447785.1 Gekko japonicus | reverse complement strand
TCCATCCACATGGAATGTACTTTAACTGAGATGTTTCAAAAAAGATCATATGAAAAACAGGTTTGGGAAAGATTGTATCAAAGCAGGGGGGAATCTGGAAAGCAAGAGGGGATGGGATTATGTGGATGCTCCAAACATGTCCATCCCCCCTGTTTGGATGCCAGACAGCAAAACCTCCATATGGGAGTAAACAAATAATGCAGCAGGTATTAATACCATGCCAAGACGTTATTGTTCTTGTACACTGAAACAAAAATACAACATGCCAAATATGGGTTAGACCAGGCTTTTATTTACTTCTGATCTGTACAAGCTATTTAAATATACATTCAACCTGTTTTAGTGCCGGTTACCACAACCTAACAGGCAGCTTCTGCGGCTGCCTGCATACAGACCATGACTCAAAACGTGCCTCAGCCTTGTTCCTGTGCCTCACTTTTCACTGCTAAAATGTGTTAAGCCTCATCTTCCTCCCCCATGCTTATGCCAGGTGTTAGAGCCTGAAGAATTAGTGGTCCTGGACCAGGACCAGCCCAGCCACAGAATAGATGTCACTGCTTCTGGGATGTGTGCTGGGTCTCCGGGTGGCAGGCTCTTGGCACCTGGCCTTGGGAGCAGGACATTGACTGCAGAGGTATTGCCTGCAGGCTCTTGGGCCATGGCCCCAGGAGCCAAAGGCTCTGGGTCTGAGGGAAACCCTGTGGTGCTGGGGATTCCCTGAAGCTCCATATTTGCTTCAGAAAAGGACCCTGTCTCCTTGTGGAGCTCATCGAGGAGGTCCTTCTCTGATGAAGCTGAACCTGGTGCAGCAGAGGTCATGACAGATAGCAATAGGGAGCCTATGAAGGGGGTAAAAGAGGCAAACACTTTGTTCACATTAACTGGCAGACAAGAAGGACTGCAGAATTTGTGAGGAGTTAAGCCCCCCTCATTTAGGGTTGCCAG
>NW_015223526.1:0-945 GCF_001447785.1 Gekko japonicus | reverse complement strand
GTGCGCAAAAAAACCTCGGGCTGGCCCTGTATACAAGGCACAAGAAAACCGTGATCTCTCAACATCTTTAATTTCAGAGCAGCTGCAGGAGGAGAAGGGTTTTGGAATGGAGCATTGGCCTCTTCCCCAGTGCTGTTTCCTGGACAGAAATTTGTCCTCTGCCCTACCCAGCAAAGAATAGGGAAATGCCCAGGCAGGGAAATAGGATTTCTGTGTGTGTGATTTCTGTCCAGGAAGCGGAACAAGGGAAAGTGTTAGCCTCAGTCTCTCCTTTCCCCGGCTCTTTTTAAATGAGAGTAAAGACACCAACTCGTGTGTCTCATTCAATTAAGTCTCAAAGGCAGATTCCTAATAAGTTGAGCAGGTGCATTTCCACTGCCTTCAGTGTTACTCCCAGTGCTGAAGAAATAGGAATGCTTTTGGGATTTCTTGGTTGCTCATAATTTGGTATTAACAATGTTGCCTGTTCATTTTTCGCCAGTGCATTGCCTGCCTTTTACTTATTTATTTTTAAATCTTATACAGCAAGACATCCTATAATGCTTTCTACAGTCCCGTTCTGTTTTACAGCTCTTCATCATGGGTGGGGAAGCGGGCTGCAAGTGCCAGACTCCATGGTGTAATCAGAGCTTTGGGGCCAATAGTGTCTGCCACCACCCCAACCAATGGGTCTGTCAATGGGCTGGTGTGAGGCTCTGGACTCTCTTTTGTGGCCAGTGCCACTAATTAGCAGGTGGGCGGGGCTACATTGCAGCCAGCACAGGCCAACTTTCCAGCTAAGCCTGCCAGCTGATGAAAACTGGAGAAGCTAGTTTCAATCAGGCATTTGGCAGAGATGTCCCTTCCATTGGGGCAGTTGCCGAACTAACAGAGGCCCAGGGGCCTCATGAGACTTTCCTGAAGGGGACAGAGTCATGGGGACTATATAAGGCTCATGGGACTCCT
>NW_015223525.1:0-945 GCF_001447785.1 Gekko japonicus | reverse complement strand
TTGATGTGACTGTACTATATCACAATTCTTTTTGTGTCATATTTTACCAATGCACAAGAATACATATGAGCCTTGGTAAAACATCACATGAAAGTAATCTTTATGAAATACTTTATACAACGACATCAACATGACTTTTTCACAGCATTGTGTCAATATTTACTTGCACATCAGGAACATCAGGGAAATGATAGAAAAGAATGAACAATGCAAATGTTTTTAGCAAATTATGAATGCTCCAGTTCCAAAATTAAACTTTTAAACAATCTCCTTGTTAAACTGAAATTATGGGAGAGGAAGTGCAGTGCCAGACAAAATAGTACAGCATGCTCAGGAAACACATATCTGAACAGCTGTTCCTATGCTCTGGTATATTATGTAAATTTGGCTCAGGCTATAAACAGGCACATGCAGGAATCATTCATTTTAGCTAGTAGCCTAGAATGGGATGTTGTGGATGTGCACACAGAAGACCACTGTACAGTGAGGAGACAAGAGTGAATCTTCACTGAAGCCACATTTGCCCTTTATGTGCTCTTTTTCACTCTGTGGCAGGTTGCAGGTTGCCACGGCCAGTTCCTAGCTCGCTGTGCCTATTATTGCAGTACATAGCTAAACTCAGATAAGAAGTAGGATAAACAGAGAAACTGACTGTGTGACAGATTTCCCCCAGACAGGTACCTAACTCCTGGTTCATTTTATACTCAGTGCATAGATATTACCCTGTACAAAATCCATCCACACACACCCACTCTGCTGAAAGATTTGGTTCTGCTCAACACATGTCCCTGGAGCCATTCACCTCTGTTAGGAGTCTCCAGCAAGCTGAAAAGAAGGCCTTTCTTCGCTTTCACTGTATTTGTAATTATCACCTTGCCTGTAATACCTAAGTAATCTTTGATAAACACCATCTTGAGCATACGCAAGTTGCTTGGGCATCCTCTT
>NW_015223524.1:0-945 GCF_001447785.1 Gekko japonicus | reverse complement strand
ATATAGGGAAAGCCTCGGGCTCTTCCCCTGTGTTTCCAGAGCGTAGCTCCTCGGAACCACCAACTAAGAAGGCTCAACATAAACATCCAGAAAGCCGTCCCCATATCCACCCCCACTCATTCTCATCCTAAGAACTCCAGTCTTCACAAGCCAACGTTGGAACCAGTCAAGGAGGCAGTTTCTGTTCCAAGCACACCCTCTTAGTCGGGTCATTCACAGAACTCATCTGATTCTGCCTCAGAAGGCGAAGTACAAAACTCAGAACCTTCTATCCAATCATTGTCAACCACCTAACCCTACTGTATGGATTCACCACCACAGTTGAATCTGACATATTTTCGTCTTACTTCCTCCTGATCACCCTACCAATAGCTTCAGTGTAGCGACTACAACCAGAACTGAGATCCATATGCTGCCCCCCTTTGTTCTGATCAGCCAGAGGTCAACTGCTGTTCTCTAGACAATCCAGAATTTCTCCCAGATCCACATAAGGACGCCCAATCCGTTGGTGGTCTGGCTTTTGATTGTGACCAGCCTGCTTATAAGGACAGAAAGCCCAACTACGACTCCGAACCCTCTCCTGATCAACCTATGCCAGAACCATCTATATACCCCACCAAGCAAAGATTTGCACAACTCGTTTGAGTGCTAGATTCCTAGAAATCAGTGTTTCCTGTGCTCCTCCAAAGGAAATGTATCTGATATTCAAAGTTATTCTTCTGGGGAGCACAGGACCTGTCACATTCCCCATAATGGACAGCCCTCCAGAAGTCACAATGGGACCTTGGTTATGCCCGGCATCAGTGTCTCCTGCTGCTAGGCGTATTGAAAACCACTACAGAAACAGCCATGGACTACATTCAAGTGAAGAACAAGGGCACTCAACACTCAGCCGTGATTGAGAAAGAAGGCTGTAAGATGGATGGGGTAGAGGCAGAAAGATCT
>NW_015223523.1:0-945 GCF_001447785.1 Gekko japonicus | reverse complement strand
TCTAAAGATCAACTTTTGGTATCTTTTGATAGCCACTATGAAAGTAAATGTGAATTTTCTTCCTTTATTTTTACTTTTTCTGGCATTAAATCTTGCATATAACTTTTTAATGTAGTAAGGACGCTTCAGAAACAGAATAAAAAATGGAACAAATATAGAAAGAGTTGAAGTTTAGTATTATGCAGCAGGCCTGAAGGATCAGATGGTAAAGAGGAAAATTACTTTAATCAAGGCTTTGAAGGAACCATTATAAGGATTCTCAGATAAATTGTCCAGAATACAAAATGTGCTTGTGACTGGTTAAGGGATATTCAAAGAGGACCATTATAATGATGCTAAAAACCCACAATCCTATAATGATACTACTTTTAATATGGATAAATTAGGCCCTTTTTGAAATTTCCCCCTGGAAATATTATGCAACCTTAACATAATTTTTACTGAAATAGGATAGTAATTGGAAGTTTCACACTGATAACTGTTGACTGCTATAAGCCAGTCAAAATCATATATATAACTTCAAGCCTCACCCTGAAGTGTGGATTAGAAAAATGCACACAGTGGGGCTAGGTGAGGAAATGGAAGACATTTCTATAATCTGGAGAAACCCGTGAGTTGCAGAAAATTCTCAAAATTGAAAAATGGACAAGAAATATGTGCACAGGAATACATACTGCAAATACGTTGTGGGGTCATGATTGGCATTATGGGGTTTCCAGCAAACTCATACATAAGGGAAGTAGGGGGCAGTGGGTGGATGGGATTTCCTTTCCCTGTGAGTCTTCATAAATCTTCTTCTTGCTTATATATAATCCTGATGTACTCATTCTCAGAAAGCAGCTCAGCCCAGTGTCAATGCCATTAGGAGATGCAAGCATAGAGTAGATCCCATAAGGATTGCCACTCCTACAGTTTCAGATGCTGGCTGTAGGATTATTGTGGTGG
>NW_015223522.1:0-946 GCF_001447785.1 Gekko japonicus | reverse complement strand
GACTGACATATTTATTGAAGCATAAGCTTTGTATGTATAGATTGTTCTTTGCCATTAATGATGTCCCCCATTACTTGGACAGATATTAATGAGTGTGAAGACCCAAATACTCACTGCCTGGGAGGCAAGTGCTTAAATACTCCTGGCTCCTACATGTGCCACTGCCAACCTGGATTTGAGCTCTTCAATGGGACCATGTGCGAAGGTACGACAAATCCTGAGAAGACAGACTTGCCTGTTTGGCTCAGATGTAGCCATGTCATGTCAGTGATCTCAAGTCAGGAGAAAGGAATACATGTGGCTGGCTTATTTGGGAGATTCCCATTCCTGACCATGTGGACCCTGGTAAAAATTGTAATATGACCAGTTGGCTCTCTGTTCTGTCTACAGCACTGTGTGCACAGATATTTCCCATGTATGCTTTTGAGTGATAGTGAAGATGGATTTCAACCTTTTGGAGGGAAAGTGTGTAAGCCTAGACTTCTTCAGCTTAACCCCATCCATAGAAGCTCCTTCACGTTTCATAATTGCAACACAATGTGAGAGAATAAGTGGGAAATGGTCAAAACAGGCATTTGTGCTTATGCTGTTTGAGCAGCAGGCCCTGGACTTGCCCAGCTCTCTACACTGGGTAGGTCAGACAAGAAATTCCTCCCCTGTTGATCCAATAAGAACATATTTGTATGTTCCAAATTTTGCCTGCTTTTAATGACATACCTTTTCCTGTTTACTCTTGGCTACACTGGCCATGATGTAGGAGATCTGTGATCCATCACTTTTTAAAAATCAGAACAGCTGCAGGGGGCCCATATTGGATTGGTCCTGGGGAAAGACTGTTTCCCAGTTTAAATTGCCCTCCCCAGTGTTTCTTCCTCGCCGCAGTTTGCTGTGCCCTCATTCCCTGCAGCTGCTTTGTTAGCCGCCTTGGTGGTCATTGTGAGCAAAA
>NW_015223521.1:0-946 GCF_001447785.1 Gekko japonicus | reverse complement strand
TCCATAGAAATTATTTACGCTTTCTATAAATATAGGCTGCTTACCTATACATACAGCTGACATTATTTTGCATCCTACAATGCATGAGCAAGAGACATTTTTTGGGCTCCTTGTTTTGAACTGGTGGCTCTCTCTACAATTACGTGTGCTCTGAATAAATAGGATAATATAGAAATGTACTGACAAAGATTCACTAAAACTGAGTTTGGCTGGCAGTCCATCTGTTTGTCATATGTTTTAACTCCCTTTGAATACTTTTTTTGGATAAATTATAAATCCATGCTGTCATTTATTTTCTACTTTATTCCTGTGTGTTTACACATTTGTTGTAGGTTGTGATGGAATGGCCTCAATGACCCACAATCGCTGCTTCTATAGGCCCTCCAAGGCATCTGGGTACCCGGCAAGTGTCCCAAGCCTCCACCTGGTAATATACTACTCTTCAAGCTCATCTGACCTTCAGAGGGGTTTCTAAAAACTTCCCATTTCTTTGGAGTCTTTCTCCAGGTAGCCAGTCTTCTGTCTGCTCCACTTGGCAATGGCTGCCAAGAGTTAGAGCTCAGGTTGTGTGAACACCTTCCTCCAGATGGAATCAGCCAAAGCGGACCTGTAAAATGGAAGCCTCTCCTTCCATGCCAAGGGATTTTATCTTTCCTGTTTCCCTATCCCCCTGTAGGTCAAATAATCATTTTCTGAAGTCTCTAGGAAGATACAGTCAAGTCTCTCACACCCCCAAGTCTCTGTCCCTCCTCATTGTTAGATTCCAGCTAAGATGTGAACTGACCACTTCATTGTTTCCAGCCAGGATGGCTATTAGCATTTCCAAAGCTTTTATGACTGGTACTGGGATGACTGGGAGAATTTGACTTCCCCTTTCCTGC
Organism: Gekko japonicus; assembly: GCF_001447785.1. Taxonomy (NCBI): domain Eukaryota; kingdom Metazoa; phylum Chordata; class Lepidosauria; order Squamata; family Gekkonidae; genus Gekko; species Gekko japonicus. Next base: position 65 of record NW_015223521.1, on the reverse strand, counting down.
CTGCCTTGCACCAGGAGAAGGACAAACTTCTAAAACTACATTAAGGCTGTGTGTCAACCCCAAAC
>NW_015223520.1:0-946 GCF_001447785.1 Gekko japonicus | reverse complement strand
TCCAATCTCTTCTTCTTCTTCCCCCTTCTCTAATGGGTGGAATGCCCCTTCGAAGATGCTGCAACACTCAAGCGCATCGTGTAAAAATATCACAGCTTTGCTTTCTTTGGTGGAATAATTCCCTTCGCATCCAAATATATGCAGATGATTCGATCCATTCAACTGCAAACGACGGACTGACTGAGATTTCTTTAATCGGGCAGCTCTCGCTAGGGCTGGGTCTTCTGGTAATTAAAAGGAAGGCTCCACGCGGAGGCAGGGATGGGCTTACAGCCGCAGGCCCCAGCTTGTGTTTCGAGTAGTAGAGGCTCTGTTTACCTGTTTGATGTGCCTCCGCTGCAGAGGAGGCCACTTACTCGCTCCTCAGTTTCACCACAGCCCTTATCAATAATTCAGCACCTTCCCCCTGTCTGTTCTTCAGTCAAAGGCTCGGCTGAGTCTATTTGTAACTCAATAGTGCCCCAGTCAATAAGCACCTGCGGTTATGTATTATTCTCCTTCCAAAGATGTACATGTCTGTAACTACAGAGGTGAAACCTCAGAAAGAGACAACACACAAACTTGGCTGAAAGTATATATATTAACTTCCAGCTCAAAGCACATATTCTTAGATGCAGAGATATCAATGTGCTTGGCAGGCTGAGAGATCCCATTGGAATGAGGAGGAGGTCTGCACATGTCATTCGACCTGCCTCTGAACTTTCACCTAAAACAAAGTGCATTTGGGGGATTCCTTCTCAGGCAAAATGTCTGGAAAAAAATGGCAAGAGTGAACTGAGAAGCCTTTCCAGCCTTTCTCAAGGAGGGTTCACATGCCATAAGAATGAAGAAATTGCTTGGCAGGATCAGACAGAAAGTTCATCTTGTCCGACATTCTGTTCCCAATGGTGGCCAGTCTTTTGGGGAGCTCAGGGCATAAAGGCAGTGACCCTTTCCTGTTGTTTAT
>NW_015223519.1:0-946 GCF_001447785.1 Gekko japonicus | reverse complement strand
CTGTAACACTTCAAAACCATAATAGCCTGCAAAATTAAATGCCTTCCATGTTCTGACTCTCAGCTGAGGTCAGTGAACCAGTGGGGAAAATAAAAGCTACTTCCCATGGAGTTCTATTTCTGAGATAGGTTGGAAGTGACAAAATATGTCGAATAATATTGATGTGGCAGTGTCCAAAGAAACTATTTAAGACTGCATGTTAAATAGTAGAAGCAAAACTTTTGCAAAATGTATCCCATCCACTTCTCAGTGCTTTGATTCTGTACATAAATCCATTAAAACCATACCACGGTTATTTCAGAAATATATTCTGTACATCTAAAAATAAATGTTCAAAGTGGGAAGCGAAGGCCTCACTATCTGCAAAAAGGCTTTCTGTTGTTTTGAAGTTGGACATGATATTTTGTATGTGAAGTGTTTCTAGTGACGTGTGAAACTCTTTGTAGCAGGTTGTTGACAAATACTTTTATAGTTGAGGAATAAGAGGACCGTTAATAGTTTGTGCAGAAATAGTAACAGAACTGTGTTTCTTTGGATTAGAGCAGGGGGCATACAACTTTTGTATTCTCAGGGGCCATAATATTGTCCAGCATTTTTTGACCAATCCTGTACAGCAGAGAGCAAGAATGCTATGTGGGCATTTGACAACAGTCACTTTATTGCATTGTTCAGTGAAATTTTGCTTGAGATGCAACTTAAATAGCTAATCGAAACAGCTGTCGATTTGTGTAGCACTCAGGTGTGCCTTGCAGTTTGTGACCTCAACTGAATTTGCATGCAACAGTGCAGCTAAGTGGTTTTATTGGCATGGACAGAATGGATGTGAGCCACTTTTTGGAATGAATTTTTTCATTGCTTTGCTTTACTTAACGAAGGTAATGGGAGTAGTGAAAAATGAAATGGGTCACCTTTGTGATTACTACGGTAACCACAAGTCACCTTGGCA
>NW_015223518.1:0-946 GCF_001447785.1 Gekko japonicus | reverse complement strand
AAAGTACGTTATTTAGCATGTGTGAAAGCGCCAGCATGCCATACACTGCATTTCGCCCTGAACTGCTTACTGTGTGTGTACAGCCTCATGTTTTTCAGTCTCTACCTGACTACTTGGGCATCATTCTTTCTTTTAAGTCCATAGAAACCAATGGGCTTTGAAGAATGTAATTCTGTTTAGGATTGCACTGACACTCTTCATGTATCCCTCCCTCCTTAAGAGGCTAGCCTTTCCACTCTTTTCATCAGGCTTTAGCTGTTGAGCCATCTCCTTCACTGATCCTCTGGACCAGATGTCTGTTTTCCTGTATGCCAGGCTAGCAGAAGAGTTAGGTGGGGAAAATGTGGGGGGCATGAGGCATGTCATAAATGACTTGCCATCTTGGACTATGATTTAGAAGCAGCCTCCAAGATTACTTATTTACAGTTCTGTGCTTCAGACTAGGCTTTCTATCAAGGATTCAAAATGCAGGCTTGAAAGCCAGTTTTGCCTACTTAAGCTTCCACTTGTACAACTGGGCCATGCCTTGGTGTGGGCTACTATGGCCAGTATGGCTTCCTTATCTATTTAACAAGCAGTCCTGTAACCTACAGTGGAGAACTAACATGGTGTTGTGGCTAGGGATTTACTCAGGACATCTTCATGCCTTGGGGAAAGTTACGCTCTCTGCCTGACCTACCTCACAGGGGTGTTGTGTTTACAGAGTTCTCAACTTGATGGAGAAACCATGGGATTCAAGTGTGGTGGATAAATAATACCCCCCTGTGTGTGTTCTGCGTTAATTTCTTCATGAAATTTCCATCTGTGTAAGGATTTGCTGATGTGTGAATTAGTTCTGACACCAAACTAGGACTCCACAGTGGGTTAGAGGACCTTGCTGCAAGCAAATGTTACGTTTTACTTTTAAAAAAGAATATTTAATTAAAGATTAATTGGAAACAAGTAT
>NW_015223517.1:0-946 GCF_001447785.1 Gekko japonicus | reverse complement strand
CAGTGCAATCTTAAGCAGAGTTGATTTCAACTGCCTCAGAAGGGTGTAACTCCGCTTAGGATCTTATTGCTAACTGTCCAGTTTTTAAAGCCTAAATTTAGAGCTGTGTTTAAACAAGCTTTAGTGCCCCTGGATTTATGGGTATTTTAAACATAGATTTAAAGACCGCCTGTGTTAAAATGTCTCGTGGGGTGATAACATTTGATATAAATTAGTTCTTGATTGAGCAATAAAGCTGGCTTCCCATTTCGCGCTTTCTGATTAAATTTAAGGTATCATTGCATCAGATTCAGAATGAAGAGAGGTAACCATCTCCTTGGGAATCCCTGCGGTATGTCAGAATAAATGAAAGGCGCGCCTGTTCTGTTTCCTTTATATCTCTGCATGACCTAGCCGTCTAACGAAACTAAACTTCGGCACGAAACCTTGCTTGTGCTGGAATGTTCCAGATCAAGACCCAATTCCCGAGCTAGCCACTTTTGAAAACAGAACAGCTTGAAGTGCTGAACACGACAATAGCAACGTTGATTAAATTATTCCCTGGGTGTAGGAGACAGACACTCGCTGATTGTCCCTCCTCATGTCCCCGGCTTTAATTTCTTCTCTATGAGCCTGCTTTGACCAATGCATATGTTATGTCATTCGTTCTAATTTTCCATAAGGCCTTCCCTGCATCTGCTGTATGTTACTTTCATTACACTAATTAGCTATTAATTATTATCTCCTCAGATATTTAAAATGCACACAGCCTGCTAGATGGATGATGCTTGGCAGACACTCACGCTTAACTTTCGCAGCGTCATGTAACTATAGAGAATCACAGAGGAAGGAAGAGCTCTTTGGTAAATTATTGATTCAGACTAAAGAAAGGAACTGGGTCAGAACAAAGTTCATACTCCTATGGCACCTGTTCTCCCACACGCACATGAAGCTGCCTTATCCTGAA
>NW_015223516.1:0-946 GCF_001447785.1 Gekko japonicus | reverse complement strand
GGAGCTACGTTCAGTAAAGGGTGGAGATCACGGAACACAATGCAACGCTTATTCCTTATCTTTTCTACCCCCCCCCCAAGCTAATCCAAACTGTGTTTCTTTTCCCTTGATCCTTTTTTTTTGGTTCCTGCGTGATTAGTCATCCAGGAAATGTTTAAATTACCAAATGTATGGTTTAAAAGATTGATAGACCAAATTATATTAGCTTAATACAATATGCCGGGCGTACGGAAATTAGAAGCCTTTATCGTATATTTTGATTCCTAAATGGTTTCTGTTTCATCCGTAGGCAACAATGGGGCTCCGTTTCTCTCCCCCCCCCAACCTCCATGTCAGACTCTCTCGGAGTGAGTAACCAAGCAAAAACAAATGACTTAGTCCTTGGTTCAAAGAAATAATGGGTCACTAGCATAATTAATTTTATGTTTAATTACTGTAGAATGAAACAATCCAACAATAGCCAATCAATCCCGGGAATGACAGGACAGAAGGTCAGCTCTTGCTAAGTCAATTGTTTTTGAAAGAGAAATTTATGTCTGGCTTCCTTTTATGTGCCCGGCGAAAGAAATTGGATAAAAGTGGTCGGGCAAACATTAATTAATTTGTATAAATGGTATCCTCATGCTGTGGCGAAATCACAAGTCCCGAGTGCGAGGTGATGGAGAGTCATCGTTTGAGAATTCCGGGGATGGTCCACCCTGTAAGGCGGTGATTTATATGGATTCCAGTGATTGAGCTACTCAGTTCATAACTGTTTGGCTGTAGCCCAGAGGACCACGGTAGCTCTTCGGTCCGAGGTACTTGAAGGAAAGATGCTGCGGAATTCTGCAATTCCAATATTTGTGGAGCAAAGTACTTCCTGTGTATGTGTAATGGTATACCATAGGCTGGTCTCATTGGATCTCAACAGGTAAGCATGGTTGGATGGGAGACCACCAAGGAAGAC
>NW_015223515.1:0-946 GCF_001447785.1 Gekko japonicus | reverse complement strand
TTTTAATGATTTTATTGATTTTTATCATGCTTTGTTTTCTAATCTCTATCAGATCTCTGGGGAGTTGAAGGCATATTAATTTTACAACTAAATAAAACTCCCACTTTGTAGTAGGTAGCTTTTAAACCATTAGTAACATCATCCCTCACTAGTGGTTTGGTGCAAAATATAATATTGCAGGAAGGTGCTCCAGAAAATGGCAACTTAACAGTTCTGGCCAGGTGTGTTCAGCCCAGGTTATCAAACAGACGTGACTGTGGACAGCTTCTAAACCTTACTGCTATTTAAGTCTACCATATGACAGATCACCCGAGCAGGTTCCTATAGATGGACCCAGATGTTATCAAGTACATGGGGGTGTTTGTGTGGAGGTCAGCACCAGAAAAGCAGTACCAGTACATGCACAAAAGAAGTATTATGAGATACGAAACCCATTATAAAGTGAGTCATCTTGAGAAAGTGCAGGAGAATCAGATTAATATTGAGTTGAAAGGAACTGGCAAGCTGCTTTCTCTAATTGGAGTCTGAAGCCAAGTCGAAAAGTGCTGTTTAAGTACGTATGAATTACTGCTTTGTCGAAGAGCCTGCATCACTGGTGGCGATGCAAATGAATGTTGGTGTCAACCAACAGCACAGTACTATTAATCACTTCAATGATTATTTTATTCAGCAAAATACCCAGGGTCCACTCCTCTTGAGATTACTTGGGTGTTAACAATATGAAAGGTGTATTCATGACCCATTGGTTCTGATCCAGCTCCATGGCACTCAGTGGCTTATCCCCACTTGCATCAAAAAGTGCATCCAGTCAGTTCAGCCAAGCTTATGAGCATCAGGATGCAGATGTGCACCGGTGCCAATACACAAGTCTGCTCCCCAGCTGTTGAGTGATTTATCTTAATTTGGTGCTGGTAACCAAATTTAGGCTTCTAGATAGCAAAATGCA
>NW_015223514.1:0-946 GCF_001447785.1 Gekko japonicus | reverse complement strand
CAGTATTTAGCTTTTACAGTCTAGGGTTCAAACCACCAAAATGTTGGGGTCAAATATAAAGCTCAGGGCAGGGGGATGAGTCCTTTCCAGGCCCTTTCTTGGGTGTCTATTGAGGTGCTCTGACCACAGAACTTCCTGAATAGGCTTCGGGGCTAGAAAAAAAAAAGATGCTAGTTCACAATGGTGACTACTTGTAAAAAATTATGGGTGCAACCCTAAAGTGGGGAAATTGGCCTTCTAACTCATTGGACTTTGACATTCCTGAATTAATGTCGCAATCCTAAACATACTTTGATACTGTGTAACTTGTTTGGGATTTTTCTGCTCTTATCTTGGCCTTAGCTATAATTACTACTGTTGTCACTGCTGAAGTGGGTTCTTTGTTATGACTTTAATATCTTGCCTTTTTTGAAAAAATGAGATATGAATGTTTTAAATAAATATTTTTACATCATTGGGTCTTTTCAAGTAAACTTGGTTAAGATTGGGGTATAATACTTTTAAAAATAATGAAAGTTAGGGAGGAAGATAAAGATAAGCACAGCCTGATGACTGTGTGCGTGGGGTGTGTTACTACTTCAGTTGTTGTTCCCCAGCTTCTTGCTGGATTTCTTATTTGCTTGTATTGGATACATCAGGAGCACTAGAAGTGTGCATTGGCAAGAAGTCTCTAACGATATCCTGTAAGAATGCTAGGGAAACGTAGGACTGCATCCAGAAAAGGCATGTTATGAATGGCACCCGTGTTGCGAACTGCATTGAAAGCCAGAGAGGTGTAGGGGTTAAAAAGTTGGATGAGGGCTGAGAAGCCATGGGTTCAGTTCCACATTCAGCCATGGTGCCTACTGAATGACCTTAGGCAGCCACTCTCTCTCTGTCTTATCTGTTGTTGTAAGTGTAAAACAGAGAAAAGAAATCATGTACACCACCTTGAGCTCCTTGGAGG
>NW_015223513.1:0-946 GCF_001447785.1 Gekko japonicus | reverse complement strand
CCCCCCCCACTTTCCAGAAATTCACTTCGTGGGCATCAGGGAAAGTGTTGGCAAGTACCATGGTGCCCATGGGCACCACATTGAGAACCCTGGACTACATATTACAGAGGAAGGAACTAGAGACAGGGCTACAATCTGGGCAGCAGCTCTGTCGTTTGTGTATTCAGTAGTTCAGTCCTGAAAACAGAACTTCTTCATGTGTGCACGTATCTGCAGCTGCACGTAGTCATCTTTACAACCCACATGATTCATCACAAGAACCAATTACCACTTTTATCATGCTGTTGTTTCTTTGGGGCTCTTGCAAAATCTGAAAATGATTCTATTACTCTGTCGTGTTAAAGGTAGGAAGGAATTATAAGACTCGGGCTTTTGTAAACTGTTTCCAAAGAAACATACAAACTAAATCCCTTTTGATTTTATCGTTCTAATCCCCCAGTACTGTTTTTAATGTAAATTTTGACTTTTGCAAAGCTCCTACAATTCAGCTATCCCCATGCGGCTTTATTTGTGCTTAATTGTCTCTTTAGATCTCTCTCTTGTCTTTGCCACTCCTTTCTGATTTAGTTCAGAATCGACACAGCTGCTTATAGATGTACTACTTTAGGCATAAAATAATAACTCTCTTTCTCCTTCCTCTTTATTTTGGGGATTTATCTTTTCAGCATATTTTGCTAGGTACATTTTTATCAGCTTTGGAGATAACCTCCACAAAGCTCATTTCATTCCTTAGGAAAGCAGTCATTGTTAGCAGAGTCCAAATGGGTAAATTAGCCCTATGCTTACCCCACTGGGTATTAAAATGTGTGCAGCCCGTGGCAGTAAAGTTCTCATTTAAATGGCTTCCACTTTGGATACACTTTAAGCTACCCAGATGCATGCCAGCAGTGATGAATTGGAACATGAAATAGTTTGCGCAGTTTTTAGTTTTCCTTGCAGAAGGCAG
>NW_015223512.1:0-946 GCF_001447785.1 Gekko japonicus | reverse complement strand
CCTACCTCACAGGGTTGTTGTGAGTATAAGGTGGAGGTGAGAGTCATGCACACTGCTGTGAGGTTCTTGCAGGCTTTACAACTTCCAATTCCTTCTCCATACAAAATTTATTCTAAATAGAAAACTAGCATGTCAGGGAGATGGCTAAACTAGAGCCCAAACATATTAGCTTTCTATATGGAGACAGTAAAATTAGGCCACGGCCAGTCATTATATCATTTTAGCAATGTTAAGAAGTAGAATAAAGGACTCTTTTAGATTAGGATTAGAGAGACCAGGCCTCCTACTTCAGCACAAGATTTCCCGGTCTTTCTTTCTGTTGTCCACTTGCCCGGATTGCATTTAAAAGTGGCATTGCATCAATAGTACAATTTCACTGCTGCCAAATAACCCAGAAGTGATGTCATGCCACCAGCATGACACTGATAACATCACTCTAGGATTCAGGCAAAACTCTACGGTTTTGCCATAAAGTCACATCCGAGTATTCGCCAGAGGTGACATCAAACCGTCAGTGTGACATCTTTCTGCCCATCCGTGCTGCCTCCCTTTCCTGCTGGCAACCAAAATTAGGATGCATCATGGAAACAAAGCTTTGAAGAGGGTAACAGATTACAAAACAGCCTCCTTCAGCTTCCTGAAGTTTCTTAGTTTGAACTTGAGATAAGTCTTTAGAAACATTCCAGCTCACAAGCAACAGGAAAGAGGAGACTCAGGACTTTATTTATTTGTACGCCTGTATGTCAAATCAAATGAATCCTTAATCAGCTGACATCAAAGATTGTGTGTGTGTTTGTGTGTGTGTCTCTGAAGTCAAAGAGTCTATTAACCGCAGTTTTAAACTGCTCTTTAATAACCCTCTGATATAATGACAGATGCTGAAGGGAGGGGCAAAATCTGATACTTTTAGAGTTCTTTGTGTTTGTTTGTGTTTCTGATCTCAGAT
>NW_015223511.1:0-946 GCF_001447785.1 Gekko japonicus | reverse complement strand
CAATTATATATAAGGAGAGATAGACAAAAGAAGTATGTTTGTATGAAGAATCGAGAGGAGCTGAGGACTCTCACATAGCACTCAATAGTACTGATGGTGTTCATCCACATTTAGCATTTAGCATATTCTGATACATTCAGTACTGTGATGTCAGAAATGACAAGAAAAGGACCAACAAAGATTTACAGAGAAGAACTGTGGTTTTCCCCTTATGTACACTTTCCTCCTGCTAGCCATTGCCTTTTTCTCTCCTTGTGGTTGCTGTGGCCTTCCTGTCCTATTTCATTGTTTCTTTCCTTCCCAGTTGCCATCACCTACCATTGCTATGTCCTCCTTCCTCTTGTTTTGAGACCTCTAAGGTCCTGTGCCAAATTTGCAGACTGGTGCATTGACATGCATTATGGTCATTACAGCAACACACAACATTAGCTGAACTCTAGTCAGAATTCTCCCAATGTCTGTGAATATTTAGAAGAGCTGCTTATCCTTTTAAAACTTTTTTAGATTTTTCAGCAAGCCCAGAATATCCCCTGAGGCTGCTGAGTCCTAAGTGGTAACTGGCCCTGGCCATGGATTTCATTATTCACACATAATGTTTCCACACACTGAATGCATAAGTAAAAAACAAATGCAGCAAATAATAATATTAGTGCTGCCAACTTGCCAGTGTTAGCAAGCTATGCTTTGCACTTGTGCTGTTAACCAGGATTACAACCTGGGAAGAAACCAGCGTTTGCAGTACGAGCATAAACTATAGTTTGCTGCAAACCAGAAAACAATTCAATAAAGAAGGCAGGAGCATGTGAACCCAACGATTTCCCCAGGTTTGATTTAGCATTGCATCTGAACCAAGTCTTTGCAATTAAGCTTTCCATCTTACCTTCTTTCTCAAAAAGGAACAACCATTTTTGTTGTGGTTGTATGGACAATAAATACATGCTCACAG
>NW_015223510.1:0-946 GCF_001447785.1 Gekko japonicus | reverse complement strand
TAGTCTTTATTCAGAGGGCAGTCTTATAGTATGCATTTATGTCATTACAGTTGGCCCTTTGTGACGCAGCAAGCATGAGCTGGGGATTCCTACGAGATGTCCTAAGTGGAGTGAATCAGTATTCAACAGGAATCGGCAGAATCTGGCTGGCTATTGTGTTTATATTCCGCCTGCTTGTGTATGTAGTGGCTGCAGAAAACGTGTGGAAAGATGAACTGAAGGAGTTTGAGTGCAATATTAGGCAACCCGGCTGTGAAAATGCATGCTTTGATCACTTCTTCCCTGTTTCCCAGGTGAGGCTTTGGGCCTTGCAACTGATCATGGTCTCCACCCCATCGCTTCTGGTTGTCCTCCATGTTGCCTATCGAGAAAACAGAGAAAAAAGACACAAGAAAAAGTTGTACAAGAATACAGGAAGCATGGATGGTGGATTGCTCTGCACCTACCTTATCAGCCTCCTTTCCAAAACAGCATTTGAAATCAGCTTTCTCTTTTTATTTCACAAGTTGTACGGTGGCTTCAATGTTCCCCGACTTGTTAAGTGTGACATGCATCCATGTCCAAACACTGTTGATTGCTACATATCTAAGCCAACGGAGAAAAAAGTCTTCCTGTATATAGTGGTGGTGACGTCCTGCTTGTGCATTGTTCTAAATGTCACTGAACTCACCTACTTGATCTTCAAATACTCCATCAAATGCTGTTTCAAAAATTATATCAAGAGAGTTCAGGACTCCAAACATGAATGCAAAAAAACAAATTCTAATGATGAGCACGGAACAACCTTGGACAGTGGAAATTATTCAGCTACTCTCTTCAGCATCCACAGAGATGAAAGCAATCTGCCTTCCAATCCACATGAAAAATAAAAGCACTGTCAGAATGTTAAATTGCATTTTAACAACTATTTTATCGTATATCCAGATAAAAGTATGGCAGCTTAATG
>NW_015223509.1:0-946 GCF_001447785.1 Gekko japonicus | reverse complement strand
GAGCAACGGCTCATTTGGGCACAACAGCTCTCGCCTCATCAAGAGTTAAGGTCTCTTTTCTCATCCAGGAGTTGAAAGTCTGCTGTCCAGACGACCTCTTCCCAAGCCTGGAACTGGTTTTTAACATTTGGATGCCATCGCTGGATGCCCGGTGGGCCTCTACGTGTCCCTGCTTTCTCTGCAAAAGGCAGTTGCGTGGCAAGAAAGGAACCTTTCTCTCTGCCCCCACACACTTTTACCTACATCTGCTCTGTATTTGCATTTCAGAAATTAGAGAACTTAGTTATGTGGAGCTACATAGCAAGGGGGCTGGGGCGGAGGTATGGGATTGATTGGGTCTTCAGCCTAAATAAGAAGGTTTTTCAAGATCTCTCCAGGAAATTGAGTGGAACACCCAAACTGACATTTTGTATTAAATATTATATTTGTATCGCTGCTCCTTCTAGCCCGCTTGGCCTCGAACATCTGGGAGCCCCGTTCCTCAGCGCAGAAACTGAATACCTGCTTGGAATTAAGCTCATCAGAGCCCAGAAATTAAAATATTACTGGGTACATTCAGAGCCAGTCCGATTGCAAAGGAAGAGCTATTAAAATATGATTAGCCAAGTCATATTTGCCCTCCAAAATGTCATACACCATTAAGGTTGAGATGACTTTGAAGCAAAAGCGATTGGCAAACGCTCTCGCTGGATCCGCAGCTACATGTGGAGGAATGTACCCTTTCAGACAGTAGCCACAAGTGCCAGAGGAAAATATATAGGTCATCTCTTTAATTCTTTTGGGAACTGAAATCGGGTGGTTGCTGTTTGGTCGCGAAATACAAATAGGGATTGCTTTCTTATAATCATACGGGGGGGGGGAACCTCCCAGGAAGCCAGCTGCTGGCAGCTGGCTTCATACATGCAGCCAAGTGGGCAGCCGAGTTGGTCTGTAGCAATAGAACAAG
>NW_015223508.1:0-946 GCF_001447785.1 Gekko japonicus | reverse complement strand
GAGGAAAAAGGGAGAAGAAGAAAGTGAGAAAACTGCAAGCATTTGTAAATTTATAAATTTCATTTTGGCTACCAGTGTTCCTGTCACTATGCTTCTCCAAAAGTAAACAAAAACAAAACCATCAAATCAGTTTAAAAGTAGAGTACAATTATAACTCTCATACTAATTAACCAGGTAGACCAAATTATTCTTTCATGTTCATGGGATTTCTTTTTCTAATTGTAATTTAGATTGTACATTAATTGTAAAAGTAGAAAATGTGACTCCACTCAAAAACAAATTCATATTTAGTAAATTTTATTTAAAAAATGGCTAAGGCCACACTATTGAATTCCAGCTAGATGTATTGCTCTCATGTTAGTTGTTAATACAACAGAGGTTTTGCTAGGACCAGAGGAATACCTAAGAGCACTTCTGTAAAAAGGTGCTATTGCCTATTGGGAAGAGCACATAGAAAATATATTCCCACTACTGATGGGCAAACTGCCACCACTTCACTTCCTAACTGGCTCTGTCTTTCCAAGCTTTCTGGAGGAACTCTTGGGAAAAGTTCAGAAAGGCTATGAGCCAGTACAGTTCCCCTCTGGCTCACTGCTTTCACCAGCCACTCTGTTATCACAGATTCCCCTTTCTTCCCAAACGTATCTTGCAACAGGGAGAGAGAGGGGAACTAGCAATTAAGAGGGCTGATAGCTGAGGCATCCTTCTTACATTTTCAGGTACTCAGTGGATGCTCCCAAGTCTCCACTGCTGTGACAATTGTAATTTTCAGTGCATCCCAGCTCAGTCCATTGCCTGGAAGAGTCCATTGCTGCTGGGAACTCTAGTTTTCTATTTCTCTTGACTAAATAAATTCAGCAGGGAAAAACTGAGAAAGTTCCTGCGGCAATGAATGCTCCACTGTTGCAATCTGTATCCTCACCCAATCTCAACAGTAAGTGAGACA
>NW_015223507.1:0-949 GCF_001447785.1 Gekko japonicus | reverse complement strand
CTGTGCGACTGAACAACAACAATCCTGAACAGAGTCTTGCTTTTTTAAGTGCCTACTGAAATAATTGGGTTTAGCAGGGTATAACGGCTAAGCATTGCGTTGATAGTCACTGTTAAAAAAGTGTAACTAGTTGTAATTTAATTTTTAAAAAGTTAACATGGAAGCAAGGATTCTCGACTAATATTCTCATCTGCCTCCTAAAGCCATAGTGAAAGAAAAACATTGTTGAGGTGTGCTTCTAGCAGGAGATTAATGATCTAAGAAAGATAACAAGCCTCTGAATATCATAGCCAGGAGGCAAGGCCTTGGCCTCTCTGCCCAGTTGTTGGTCCACCAGAGGACCTTGTTGACCTCTGTATGAGATGGGATGCTAGGCTCTGCTGATGTTCTTATGAAGCTCTTGGCCTCCAAGCCCTGTTGTTGGTCCTCCAGGGGAACTGATTGGCCCCTGTGTGAGACGGGATGCTGGACTGGATGGACCCTCACTGGTCTGATGATCCAGCTGGGCTCTTATCAGGGGAAGGCCTCGGCCTCTCTTCCCTGTTGTTGACACTCCAGAGGAACTGGCTGGCCACTGTGTGAGACAAGATGCAAGACAAGATAGACCACAGGTCTGATCTAGCTGGGCTCTTCTTATGTTCTTATGAAGGCCTCAGCCTTTGTGACCTGAACTGGTCATGGTGTGAGAAAGGATGCTGGACTACAAGGACCCTCACTGGTCTGATCCAGCAGAACATTTCTTATGTTCTTATGATGATCTTGGCCTCTGTGCCGTGTTATTGGCCCTTCAGAGGATCTGGTTGGCCACTGTGTGAGCCAGGAGGCTGGATCATGTGGGCCTAAGCTCTGATCTAGCCCAGGAAAGTGGCTGAAGTTGATTTGTCCAGTGTCATGTGGACACGATATGAACTGAGCATTGGGGGAAGTGGAGGGGAACCCAGCTATGACC
>NW_015223506.1:0-946 GCF_001447785.1 Gekko japonicus | reverse complement strand
ACTCCACAACTTAGAGGGAGCATGGCCACTGTGAGTTTCCTCGCCCTTGCCAGTCTCAACTGGTGGTATCAGATGGGGGGAATGCACAGCACCATCGCAGCAGGACACAGGGTAGGCTTTGCTTTGTGTGGAGAAATATACAGTGGCCTGCCCTGTCTTTCTTCCAAAGCACAGGGTTTCCCCCCCCCCACCTCTCCCACTAGTAAGATGAGTTGATTAGTATCTTTATATCGTGCCAATGCCCACCAGAGGGTTAAACAAATTCTCCAGCTTCTCCCAAGCACTTCTTAAGGTCTGTAAAAGGTGAGCCAAGTTTCAAGCGCTACAAGGAGGCCATAAATTAACCGCGGGCACATTAACATCCAGTTACACATCCTTGAAAATGCTCCTACACTGTAAAGCTTTTGCCATCTTTGAAAATTGTGCTTAGAAGGCTCTTCCCATAATTTCTCTGTCTTTTCACAAGATGTTATCTGTCTCTTGAAACTTAAACTGGCTCACGTAAATCACTCCGCCCCCTCCATGTAAAACGGGCCCAAGTTGGCTGCTTTATGGTCCTCCTGGGTCAGAGTTCACCGCCGCTGTCAGAAACCACAGGCTTTTTCTTTCATCAGCATTACCGTTGCATCTGACAGCTCCACGGTGCTGAATAAAAGGAGCTGCAAAGATGGAAAACTGACCGGTGTCTTCAATGATCAACTGGATCTGTCTTCAATGATTTTAGTAATTTACACTTTTTTGCTATTTTTTTTTTGAAGGAGAACGCCTTAATCTCAGCATGCTTGAAAGAGAATATGTGTAAATGATTTAGAGAATTATCCTCCTGTCTTGGTGTGTATCAGCAATGGCAGTTTTTAGGAAATCAGAAAATTCTCTGTTTAAAGATAAAGGTTGCTTTCTGGGTAGCTTTGTATTAAGCACAGGGGTTTACATACCTGGGAACTGG
>NW_015223505.1:0-946 GCF_001447785.1 Gekko japonicus | reverse complement strand
AGGGGAATCTGGATGCAGAATGTGACATGCATTGCGACCCTATAATGCCTAAATGTGAAATTACTACCCTCCAATTTTTCCAGTACAAAAAGGAGACAATGGTGAGTCAAACTGAATCATCCATGTGACTCAGAAAATATTTCATAATCTGATCTCTCTATGTTTCTGGTTGTTTTTTCCATTCCAAAGCTGTTCTACAAACTCACATACATTTGCATCAGTGCCATTTCCCCCCCAATACTGGAAACTGCTCTTTCCCCCCCACAGGACAAAACATACAGGGAACTTAAGGAAAAAAACCAAAAATATTGGGAGATCCAATTACAATTTAGTAGGATTGCCAGCAAAAGGCTTGCAACCAGCAGGAGAATGACCTGCAGTGGAGGCTCCTTGCCAGTGATATAATGATGTCACCAGCATCCTGATGTGATTATGTGACTTGCAGCACAATCAAAAGGAGTGGCATCACCTCATCACCAGTAATGCCCTAGCATTCAGCCAAAATGGTTTAACCATAAGTATTGGCTGAATGCTAAAGCACTGCAGGTGATGCATTGGCAGTGCCAAAATTATGTATTTATTCATATTATTTATAGTCTTCCTTTCTCAGTGATGTCATTGCATCAGGACACTGGCAATCACCTCCCCCATTTTTTCTTCACCTTTTTTCTTCCACCACCCAGCTGAGTAGAGGTGGGAAGGGCCAGCTGGGGGCAGGAGGTCTCCACCCAAAGTCAGAACCTGGATGTCCTATTGGGCAGCGAGCAGACAGGGCATCATAAAATCTGACACTAAATTGCTGTTAAATTCAGAGTTTCTCTTGTGCTCATCTCTGCTATGTGAACCAGCAGAAGCCACAGATCAAAATTATGCATTTAGTGGGACTGGGCATCTAACTCAAAATTTGTAGAATTTAAGATATGAGGAATTTATGGTTTACCTGAAG
>NW_015223504.1:0-946 GCF_001447785.1 Gekko japonicus | reverse complement strand
TGCACGCAGGGGGCACCTTGGCTATTAGACTAGGGACACAAAACAATATTGCCCATTTAAAGTATCAAATAATCTGGATGGTTCAAGGTTAACGTCAGTCCACACAGGAGCTTGTGAACTGCTCTACACACACAAATAAGTAGTCTTTGCCCGGCTGTAGCAGCTATCAGTTCTGGTAGAGCATTCATGTACCTGGGAAGAGAGCCTAACACTATAATAAGACCTTGAAACAGCTCATTCCATTTGGCAGACAAGTCACTGTATACTTCATTCATCACAAGGAAACTATGCCCAGCATATATCCATCTACCCTTGCCTATGCTACCCTTCACATAAACCCCCAGCCTTTTTTCCTGTGATGATCTCTACCCTCATTATCTCATTCTCTGGATCCTCTTGCTGTCATTTACCTATCCTTTTTGTTGCTGTTCCTATTATGAAAACATACACAGCCACCATTCCTTGTCTATATATAGGAATGTACAATTATATACCAAGTTGTATGGCTAATAATTTCAAGCTTTTTGGCCTTGTGCAAGCACTTTTTCTTTGCCATCTTATCTATGGGAATAATGCCTTGATGACCTGTATCTGTGGGGTGTTTAAAAGACAAACAGGATCAAGAATGGAGAGATATGGGGGCTGTCTCTCTGTTTAGCTGATGAGATGGAGAAAGCACTTGGCTACTTCTCCAGGGTCCTTTGTTAAATGCCTTCCAGGTGCTTTTGGGGCTTTGAATGCTTGTATAATCTTGACAGACAGGGATACATCATTCTTCAGGAGTGTTTCATTATTATCATTATCATCATCATAATCACTTTTTTGACACTTGTGAGAGGCCTCCATTCTGTCTAGTGTACTGTGTCATAATAGTCATTCAGTAAAATATAGTCTATAAATTGTTTATTGGACATCTGAGAGGAACCAGAGCCTAGTATGTAGTGTG
>NW_015223503.1:0-946 GCF_001447785.1 Gekko japonicus | reverse complement strand
AAAAAAACTAACAATTTATTCAGCTAAATAAACAATAGACAATTAATTAATACACTGTAAAAATATGAGCTCAAGTATGTGTGTATGTGTGACAGTATTGCTTTTAAAAATCTGTATCTCAGGCTATTTAATGAATGAGGTTAGGAACAAACACCATGAACCATACATCAAGCAGCTGGGGTTGAGTGTGTAAAGCCTTTAAAGAAAACTTGTCATTCTACTGATCAGCTGTTTGGTGTAGAAGCAAAAATGTGAGCCTGAATCCAGCCATTTCCCCCTTCAACAGCTGGAATTTTAGGGTTTTTTTGAAAGGGCTCATTATGCTCAGCCTCAGCTGGTGGTACGGAAATGGAAATCTCGGATGTACCACCCACCTAGAGGGATAATTCCCCATCTGGGTTGGGGCACTGGATGTTAGTCTTTAAAACAGAGAAATGCTAAAGGGCACTAAGTGCGCTATTCAAAATACTGAAGGAGACTATAAAAGGATATCAGACCTTCCTTTTTATGTTGTCCTATAATACTAGAACAAGAGGTCACCATGAGATGTTAATGGTAGCTTAATTTAGCTCATTTGAAAGAAGATGCTTTTTCACACAGCAGGTCGCATGTGAAATTCACACTCCCTCAGGAAGTCAAGGAGTGGGAGTCACTGTAAAATGGTGTTTTTTTTTTCAAAAGGGGTATTCATAATTTTGGAGAACACTAGTGTTACTTTTACTGCAGTGTTTTACAGCAGCCCTAGCAGTGCCCCAGGCTTCAGTGGGCAGAATTCAGTACATGCCCCACAGAGGGAGGAACCCTAAAAGGTCTCCATAACAGAAAAAAAATTGAATCCAGAAACTGACCTGCTTAATATAAATGGAGAAAAACTGTAGAATGCATACATACAAATGCACACCACTAGCATTTTAACAACATATCCTTTCCCTTCTTCATCCCATCA
>NW_015223502.1:0-946 GCF_001447785.1 Gekko japonicus | reverse complement strand
TGTTAATGAGCTCCACTTATCCAACATATATAATAGTGATAGTTCCCTTCTGCTGTTAAGGCAAAGGCAAATACATATGTTTTTAAAAATCTTTTTAAAATGTTCATTAATTCTGAAATCCACCTGGGTTTTACAAAAAAAAATCAAACCCAAAAACAAAAGGTGGACAGATACTGCTGGTATAGCTGGGAGGGCTTCTTGGTTGTGGAGTTTCTTTTGATTAGTGCCTGCAGTTATATTGAGTTATGGGGTTTTGCTCTGAAACACTGCAATTTAGCATGGTTGGCTTCAGGTAGATACAAAACCCAAGACTGAAGAAGATGAAGAAGTGGACATGTGCTTGGTGAAAGTACAAAACCACAATAACTTCAAGGAACGAAGACTACAGATAAAATTCTGGAAGAAAGTTGCTCTACAAAGGAGACTGAGTTTGTGTAGTGGAAGTTACTGAAAGTCATTTCTGTGGACTTGGAGGGGGATAAAATATATATTATAGTTAGCTATATAAGAATAATTGTGGCAGCAGAAACACACACATACACATGTATGAAACTTACTGCTTATGCGTGTCTCCACTTTGCAGCTTGAATTGTGCATTCTGAGCTCGACAAGATTACTCTTCAACCTCATTTGGTCAACTAAAATGAAAAGACATTTGTTTTCTTGTTAAGTTGGCAAAAATTTAGTAGGCCTGCAACCTTTAATAGGTTTAATCAGTAAATTGATCAATGAAAAGTTTATGATGCAATTCTGTCTTCAAATTGTACTGGAGGAATGAAGATAAGATTGCTATAAAACTCTTTACATCAATGTAACTCCATGTTACTGCAGGGCAGTGACAGTCTTACATTGTTACATAACTTTTACCGTTGTGCTGTGCGATCTAAAACTATGCAGAGACAGAAAAACGGGTGAGGCTGGGAGCATGGTTGGAGTGGCCAGTTTA
>NW_015223501.1:0-946 GCF_001447785.1 Gekko japonicus | reverse complement strand
GTTTTTCCTTAATATGGCTTATTTGCATGGGTTAATGGCAATTTTGTCCAACATCGGTGAATGCTTGTAATGTTCAAAGTGCCAGCCCCTTAGATCTAATTCAGAGTCATTTGAAATTAATGGAAGTCTTGTGAGGCAGAGGTGTGAGAGGAGCTAAATGTGGAGTAGATTGAATGTCAGGAATATGTATTAGAATATAAATTAGAAACAGTGATGCGACACATACCTCACCCTATTATTATCCATTATCTTAGCAGGCTGTTATTAGATGAAAAAAGCACTTATGTTTCCAAGGGTACCTCTAATTTAAACAAGAAAAGGAGCCTGTTGAGCTGAAACATCTTTCCTTGTGCATGTACGCGTGAATACAGCTATCCTGTGATGTTTGCTCAGGGCTTCATCCCCGAAATCAAAAAGATGCCGCGGGCTTCTCAGCAAACAGCTCTGCATATGTGTTTCAGATTACTGTACCTGGGTTATAACTTTTGTTATAATCAGCTTCTTTGTTATGAGAAAGTAGGTCACTGTTCTTGAAGGGGTAAATTATATAACCAGCATTTTTGGAGTTTAGAACTTTGGGGGTGCTCTAGTTCTTTGTTGCCAAAGAGGTATTCAGACTGATTTCCAGAATTCCTGTTGAGCAAATAAAACACATCACTGTGATTTTTGGAATGTGTGTGTAATGGTTCGTATGTTTCTGTTTTGACCAGAGTGCAGACAAGGTTTGTTCTAATCTGAAGAATCTATATGACTTTCTCTGGACAATATGCAATATTCGTACATTTCAAAAGCTCCCCCCTCCCCCAATGCCAAACTCTGCCTTTTGTAATGACTAAGGGAGGACACGTTAGGGACTCCTACGTTCTGCTGTGAAACTGTCTGTTCGCCTTAAGAAGGCAGTTCATCAATCCATCCCTTGGTTTTTTTCATTTGTAAAATGATACTA
>NW_015223500.1:0-946 GCF_001447785.1 Gekko japonicus | reverse complement strand
TTTCCCCCCTGAATACACTGAGAGCATTCAGAGTTAAGGAAGAAAGGGAATTCAAGACAAGAGTTTAATACAAACTAATTCCTTACTGAACACCTCACAATAATTCAGTGTTCATTTTTGTGCTTTGGCCTCATATAAGGACAATAAATATTCACATAGCATCCAGAGTTTGCTGTCTACACAAAATGCTAGTAATGACAGCTACTGCAGTGATGCACAGCAGTCTGTCTTCGGGATAAAATTTCAAAAGCAGATAAGCACTTGGTTGGGAATCTCTTCTGCTGATGAATATGGTGCTCAGTTAGGTCACCTGCTGAGATATGATTAGATGGTATATTGTTATCACATAAAAAGCAATATTTTCAGCCAGGATGTTTAAATTCTTGTCTATACATGTTAATCAATTTTATTTTTTTAAAAATGCTAAGGGTGTGTATTTTCTTATTGTTATCCAATCCTCTGAGCTGTTATTATGTAGCAATATTTCACCTGAGAGATATGTCATGCATCTGTCTACCCAAGGGAAGCTGTCTATCTCTTTTCAACTAGTGTTTTGCAAATTCAGTCCTAAAGTTCTCTCCTCTAGGATTTATCACAGAGTTAATTGGCTGTCTCGGAGCTCTATCTTGATATTTTCTGCTCTGATATAGAGATCGCCCTTGGAGAACTGCTAAAGAGGGAATATATAAGCAGGGATCTATGACCTTCTTCATTTCTGACCATGAACTTTTACCATCCTATCCAATATCTTATCTAAAGCCAATAACATTCCACAAGCAGTTAGATGCATGAATATGTGGCAGACTAGGAACTGAATTTGCCTGATCTCTCCCCCCCCACATGTACTTATAATTTCCAGTTGGGGGAGTATTTCATCACATATAGTATGAAGGACAGATTTAAGCCAATAAAATCCAGGATAAACAGACTGAGCTAATGAATAGAG
>NW_015223499.1:0-946 GCF_001447785.1 Gekko japonicus | reverse complement strand
AAAAATGAAATAGCTGTGCAGACATCACTGGAAATATCTTGGTGTTTGAACATGATAGTAAGCATTTGCAGTTATTTGTCTGTTTGCAGCATTGCCATAATATCATCATAACCACATTAACAATTCGTAGCAGTTGCATGGTTTCTAGATGGACCAAAGGACATATCTTAAGGAGTCTGTAAGACAGCTCTATCACAATATCAGTATTCCCACACTGCAACGGGAGGGACTGCTAAAAGATAGCAAGTTGCCTAAGATCATCAGGTGGGTTTGTAGCAGAGATGAGACTTGAAGCTGGAATTTCACCTCTCACTTCAGCGTCTTAGCCACTAGGCTGCACTAGCTTTTGGCTATTGTATGGTTCTGTTTTACAGCTAGTCACAAAGATACCACTCTTTGTTTTCCAGCAAAGCAGCTATGAGGACTCCTTCATACTATTCCGACTCCTTCATACTATTATTTAGATGAGGAGCACCTTCGGTTCCCTCCGGTTCCCCCCCAGTTACTGAATCTCATCTCTAAAGACAAGAATAGTGTTATGCATTTTGCTGCATTCAACGGAATCCTTTCTTTGCGTCACCTGTTCTGTTAATTACACCGTTTTTTCCCCTGTAAGTCTTTCCTCTTTGAAAATAGTTCTGTCATAAAAGAGCTGGCTGATTTATTTTCTACAAAGCCTGGTGCAGCTGCAATTCCTGGAGCTTTATTGAATAACCATCGCCCACTAGGTGTAGCAATTAAGGTTCAATAATTTCAGTTGCTGACAGGCTTGTTGCTGTCCAGTAAACCTGTTGCAGATACAAACACACAGGCTGGCAAGCTCAGTTCCATCCTGGATAGTACCTTGCTTTGCATACAAACGCCTAAGGCCATTTCCAAGATACTTAATTATGCTAATGTGTTGTGTTCATAGGGCATCTCTTCAAAGGCTGTTAGCCCAGCTCTA
>NW_015223498.1:0-946 GCF_001447785.1 Gekko japonicus | reverse complement strand
GAAAAGTAGGAATTGCAGATTTGTAAAACGGTCTCGGGGGAATGTCTCCCAAAGCGGTCCTTGTTGAACTGAAGTAGTACACAAAGCCTTAATCATGAGAGGGCCTCCTTTATTGGCAGGCTTCGGTCAGATCTCCTAAATCCAGTTACAAGACTGGAAGTGACTGCCAGCTCACCCATCCCTTCCTCCTTCTCCCTTTAATGTGTGAATTCTCCCTCCTTCCTTTCCTTCTCAGAACTGGTCCAGTGTCATATTGGAAGTGGTATGTATATTTGGCTATAGACTGAATCAGGATTTGTAAAGCTAGTTTGGACATGACTCCTGCGGACTTGGCTGCAAACTCTGGTTTGTAACCAACCCCGGTAAACATTAGTATTACTGAAGATGCAACAGTGTGCCATGGTTAGCACCAAAAATGGAAGGAAGGGGAGGATGCATGCGTATGAAAGGAGGGGAAGGAGGGTGAGAGTCCCTGGGGCACTCTGGATCTCCTAACCAGGGTTAGCAGATGGATGTCTCTTAGATGTATTGGGCACCAGCTGTTCCAGGATTAGTCAGAATTAAGCAGCCCTACGTTTCCCCTTTTCTGGGGTATGTGGAGAGCTCAGCATGGTTGGCGACAGGAGCCTGCTCCATGCGGTAAACCTTGGGAACCAAAACAGCTTGTTTGCCTTGCAGGCAGTAGTACTCATTCAGCCCAAAACCACTTCCGTCTCTCCCTTCCCTTGGCCCTGTTCACATGTATGTCCTGCATCTATGTGCATAGTCTGCCTGTAAGAAAGAAGTAATACGCTTTCACTTTACAAATGACACTGGGGACCAGGACCATAAAAGCAGGGTTTAAATAATACCTTCAGCTGTACGTGCCTTGAATGTAAGATGAGAATTACTCGATACGTGCACAGAAAGAAAGACCAGCCATGCGCCGTAGATACGTGCATTCACT
>NW_015223497.1:0-946 GCF_001447785.1 Gekko japonicus | reverse complement strand
TGTCTCTGAAGGGGAATGGCTTCCCTCTTTACCTTCTCTCTTTCTTGCAGTAGTTTAAGCAACAGAGTGAGATTACCAGGGTGTGTGGAGCAAGCAAGCTGCCTAGGGGAGTAAAACCAGTACCACCTCACTGTGGTCACCTTGCTCTTTAGCTGGGTAGCTGCCATAGTGGTGGTTTAACTCTTTTCTCAGTGGCCAGTTTACTGTTCCCCTTCCTCCCATCACTGTGGGTGCTGTGATGGGAGCATTGAGGCTGAAGAGAAGGTTGTGTGGGGGTTATTGGAGCAAAGGAATCTTATCTGTGGCATAAGACCTGTGGCTCAACCATGCTCCAGTCCAGTTACTCCAGCATTTCAAGGTGGTAAGCCTCAATCAATGTGGCCACTTTCCTGAAACATGAGCAGGTTTCCCACCAGAAATTAGAAAAGGCTTCTGTGTTGCTAAGAATGTGGACTTATGTTGTCTACTCTCTTTTCAAGTGGATTACATTGCTTAGCCTCAATGGTTTGGCAGTTTGCCAAAATTTATTATTCTAATTCTTTATATTCAGAATAAATGGCATTTTAGCACTTATTTATAATATTTATATCTTGCTTTACCCATAGCTCAAGGCAATTTATCAATTCAAGTTAAAATATATAAACTACAACAAACCCCCTTTTAGCCTCCTTCCCTCTAAATGGTTGCTTCACACACTCCTCACTAAAAGCCATAGCAAATAGTGACCTTGCAGAGCTTCCTAAACACCTCTAGAGACAGCATCTCCTCAGGAGGCCCATTCCATAGGGTACAAATTACGAAGGAAAAAGTATGGGCTGTAGTGGATACCAAGCAAGTTACCTGAAATGGAAAGACAACTAGCAGGTGGCAGTCTGAGTACTGCAACTGGTGCACAGAGACTTATGAGAAGAGGTCACCCTTTAGATATGTGGGTCCTAGGCCATGA
>NW_015223496.1:0-947 GCF_001447785.1 Gekko japonicus | reverse complement strand
TAACGCCACAGAGTCCACCCTCCAAAACAAGCATTTTCTCCAGGGGAACAGATCTTTGTTGTCTGGAGTTCAGTTGTAATCCTGGGAGATCTCCAAGTCCCACCTGGAGTCAGGCAACTGTAGGCCTGGCAGCAACCTTTGGGTGACTCGATACCACTCAACTTTATGACTCACCTAGGCTTCTTGCTCCTGTTCAACAGCAGCCATTCTATGAAAGCTAATGTGGTGTACCGATTAGAACCTCAGAGTAGGGTCTGGGAGACCCAGATTTGAATTATCATCTTGCTGTGGAAGGTCACTGGGTGATTGGACCAGTCACATACTTTCAGCCTAACCTACCTCATAGGGTTGTTGTGCAGAAAAAATGAGAAGAGCACAATGATGTAAGCTGCTTTGGTCCCTGCTTTTGAGAAAACTCAGCATTCTGGACTTGTGAGAGAAGGAGGAAGGGGGCCTCTCTCATGGCACATACATTCTGGTTGTAATCAGCCCTCTCACTAGTATACTACACACTATTTGAGGCTCTATCCAGCCAATTTGCCCTCTCTCTAACTGATGTTTAATCACCCTCAATACTTAGTAGCTCGGGCGGGGGGGGGAGGGGGGTTGAACATGCTCAGTGTTTTGTGGGCTGCTGTGGGGAAATTTATAATCTAAAAATTGTCTGCATATCTAGAGAGTCCTCCAACCATATTTCCTCATTTTGCCTGTTTGTAACCTCATTTCATTGTCCTACTGACAGGCACAGGACAATCAACATAACTACTGAAAGGACTTGTTAGAACATATGCAGAACCCTACTGGATCAGATCCAGGGTCCATATCATACAGCATCCCGTTTCCCACAGTAGCCAACTCGGGCATCAAGGCAATACCCCTTCCCCAGCACAGCAACATCTATTAGTGGCAAGCTGCCTCTGAACACAAAGGCTCCCATCACCACAGCT
>NW_015223495.1:0-946 GCF_001447785.1 Gekko japonicus | reverse complement strand
TTAAGAAAATCATCTTAAATGTTAAAACCAGCCCTTTGTTCGATCTAACAAAGCCACCACTGTAGACTTGAAAAAATAAGAACGCACACCCTACAACTACGATGGGTATTAATGAACATTACTGTTCCCCCACTTGCACAGTTGAATATGATAGTGACCAAGCCAATTATTAAAAAGAATAGCACATTATTCTCACCATAAAGTATTCCCTGGATGAGGGATACAGGAAGTTATTTTTTACAACTGTAATCTTGTAGCGAATGAGGCCATTTCATAGGCACATATCCAGCTTGACATTTTCTTTAGGAAAAAAACCAGAAAGTTCTAACACAGGATAATTTTAATGAAGGATCTTCAGTCAGATAAATGCTAAAGCCATTAATCCCAAGGGAAGCCATAATAGGCAAATATTTTTTTCTGTGTAATGTTTCTTAGCAGCTAACCTTTCATTGGCCATCATCGATAATTTTGTATTTGGTATTTTTATAAAAGATCTGTTTTGAAGACAGGCCAAAATTAATCAGCCTTTTAGGCACAGAGCATTTTTAGAACTGCATTGATGGGGAACAGTTTCCTGCATCTGATACCTTAAAGGCAGTTCCATCATTATCATCACTGCTTTATGAAGAATAAAGCTTTGAGGAACACTAAAGAAATACAAGCAGCAGTGAAGGCCAGTAGAAACAGACAGATCAGGAGTGTCAGCCAAACATTTTATCTCTCTTCATCTCTGACTTAGAGTATCAGTATAAACTTGCGAGACCTGCAAAACACTCGATGCTAGTGCATTATTGACTAGAAAGTAAACCTTATCTGAAAGAGGTCTTTGATGAAATTCAAATTTATCTAGAGTAAAATGCTTGAATATAAGTTAATATCAGGGACTTAGCCAGGTAGGGTGGCCACATTACAAGGTGGAGCCGCCCTGAGCCTGCTTGCAGGGAGG
>NW_015223494.1:0-949 GCF_001447785.1 Gekko japonicus | reverse complement strand
TGCTACTGGGCTCTTGCTCTTTTCTATAACACATCCAGGTTGCCAATGTGAACAATACATATATTCATATGACAACTTCATCAATTCCACTGCAAAATCTTAGGACACATGGAGTAATATTTTATTGGAAGAAAAAAAATCTTCAGTCTTACAATTCCTTCACTTACTATTCCTTCACTAACAACCGTATTGCAATTTTATTCAACATTCCTATTACCTAGCAGTCTAGTTTGGGACTTACCCTTTCATCAGCTGGGCTGCTGTGAAGTATGCCGCCATTGCTTGGTCATGCTCACTTTCAACGGCAAACGAGTGCCCATACGCTATCCATGCTGGCCCATATGTTCTTTCAAGTGTAGTGGCTTTGCTGAAGCATAAAAAAACCCAGACTCACAGAACAAGGACAAATAAAACTGGTAATGTTAACCACAATGCTTAAAGAGTATACTTCAAGTTCAGCTACACTACAAGAATAATTACCAAATGTGATGGGCATTTATTAAACCTGTGCAAACTCGAGTGCCCTGGATCTTTATATTATCAAGGCTCATAGCACAAAGTTAAAATTTGCACATGCCTTCTGAAAATTACTAAACTGCAAAATCTCAGCAGAAGGCTAAGTAAAACAGAGTAACTTACCTAAGATACCTTCTGGCATGCTCATTTTTATGGCCAACCATGAGATAGTAGCATCCTACTGCAAACCAAGAGACCTAATTACCAAATAAAAATTGAGGCAAATTAAGCATATAGCAATAGAAAAGAACAAGAGTCCAGTAGCACCTTAAAGACTAACAAAATTTGTGGCAGGGTATGCACTTTTGTGAGTCACTGTTCACTTTTTTCAGATACATATAGCAAGTTATTGCTGTTAACAAGTAAATTAAAGAGCATGTAACTATTTGAAGCTCTACAAAATCTGTTCCATTATATATCTGTATGTGAGCAC
>NW_015223493.1:0-991 GCF_001447785.1 Gekko japonicus | reverse complement strand
ATAAGGTCAACCGTTGTAAAGCAATAAATGACCAATTACCCACAAGCCGCTGTTGCTAAACAATTGGTTCCAGGATCTTCCCATAGATATTGGTTCTGGACCACTGGAACAGGGGCTTCTTCCCCAGACTCCCTGAAGCTTGAAGGACCTCACAAGGGTAGGAAAAATGTGTTTGTTAAGAGCTTGTCATACCTAATAAAGGTAAAGGTTCCCTTGCTCAAAAGCCAGTCGAATCCGACTCTAGGGTTGCGGTGCTCATCTCCGTTTCAAAGCCGAAGAGCCAGCGCTGTCTGAAGATATTTCCATGGTCATGTGGCCGGCATGACTAAACACCAAGGCCCACGGAACGCTGTGACCTTCCCACCGAAGTGGTACATATTTATCTACTTGCAATTTCTTGCTTTCGAACTGCTAGGTTGGCAGGAGCTGGGACTAGAGACAGGAGCTCACTCCGTAATGAGGCACACTCGGGTCTCGAACTGCTTGTCATGCCTAATAATTCCAAATAATTTAGGAATTTACAGTCTTGGGGAAGGGGAAATCTGTACATAGTCAAACATATAGGCTGGACTTCAGGAAAGCAAATTTTGACAAACGGTAAGTTATGCTGGGTACAATCCCATGGTCAGAAAAACTTAAAGAGAAGGCAGTTCAAGAGGGGTGGGTGTTTCTTAAAAGCAAAATATTGAAGGCAAAATCACATATGATCCCTATGAGAAAGGAAAATGGGAGGACCCTAAAGCCAAACAGCTTTCTGAAGAATTGAGAAATAGAAAAGACTCATTTAGGAAATGGAAGGAGGGCCTTATCGCCAAGTATGAATATAAACAAATAACAGTGCTTGTAAGGAGAGAGTTAGGAAAGCTAAAGCTCAGTATGAGCTTAGGCTAGCAAGAGATGCTAAAAACAACAAAAAGGATTCTTTTCTTAAGTTCAGCATAAGAAAAAGAGCAAGAGCAATGACATTAGGGCTGCCAAGTCCCCCCGGGGG
>NW_015223492.1:0-946 GCF_001447785.1 Gekko japonicus | reverse complement strand
CAAATGAGTTCGACACCTCTGCTCTAGGCAGCCTAGAGGCTCAACCAGAAGTGACATAACATCTCTGCCCTTCCCAGTCATCCCCCTCCCCCCAATATCCTGCCATTTGCTAAAGGAGCTTTGGGAACCCTAATCCCTCCGCTAATATCTACTCTCTTCCCGTGCCCCACCTTGGGCATACAGGACCTCCTGGAGGAACATCACAAAAGATCTTAGTCTGATGGCAACTTCCCTTCCTTTAGAAAGAATTCTATGCACAACAAACCATGGGTTATTGTTTGTGAAAAATGTTCACATAGCAGCTTTGATTTGTAGTGTTATTTATGGAGGCTGTTGGCAGAGGTAGCCTTTATCCATGGACACCTATAAATTAGAACTTGCTATTAGCATATCATTATTATCTAGTTCAGCTGAGCACAAAATACTTGGTGATTTCTTTTTCCTGCCAAAGTTTCAGGTGAAAGGTACTTAATAAGCTTCACCACTTCAGGGTGTTTGTTCTCTTAAGGCAAAGTTTCCAGATGAGGAAGAAAGATGTCAGCTCTTCAGGGTTTAAACCAGGGACCTCAATATAGTCTAAAACTAAGATAAACCCTAGTGAGTGATTTCAGATAGTGTGAACTCAGGACACAAAGCCTTCTTCCAGTGTGGAATGGAATAGGGTTGTGTGAAACATCAGCCTTTGTGACTAGCAGGCAGCTCAAAGCATCTGCACTGATCATTAGACCTGTAGTGTAAGGAGCAGTTCACTAAATAGCCTTACTGTACCTTTAAGACCGACTTCCTGATTCTCTGCTCTGACCTAGAAGTTCCAATTTAGTGGCTGTATTTACCAATATACTCTAGACCTGGTTGTCTTTGAGTAGATGCAGCTCTCTAGGTATATCTGTACTCCAACCTTCTGTTTTCTAATTAAAGTTCATTGAGACCCCATGGCCCCGGTCAC
>NW_015223491.1:0-946 GCF_001447785.1 Gekko japonicus | reverse complement strand
TGTATGTTATGAAACACAGGAAGGCTGACATTCAGTTGTAATTCAGACTTCTTTGAACCTTTCCAAAAAACAACTTTTTAATATAATAAATGCAACATGGTTGCATCTGTGGTAGCCTACCATCCAAACCACAATAGAAAAAGCATTTCTTCCTTTTGCTAGTGTGTCCATTGCTATTTCAAGTGATTGTCATATAGGTTTGAGGTGATGTCACATGTGACACAGGACGATATTAGCTTCTCTTCTATTTACACCAAACTTCAAAATATACAAGTACACACAACTGGCTAGAGTCTGGTTGCATGCAGCTACATTTAGTATCGTTAGGCTCCATTAGCAGCCCAGGCAGTTTCTATAGAAAAGGTAGAGGCCACTAGGAAATTCTTCAAGGGCAATTTCACAGTGATGTGCCAAGAGTCTTATCCTTGTGCCCCCAAGGTTTATGTGCTGTCACAGACTATAACTTCCTTGACATATTTGGGAAAGCAGCATCCCATTTGTTTTGTTTGTGCGCAAATAATTTGATACATGACTCTATTACAGGCAACAGGAGATAGGCTCTGTCAAGGATCTGCTTTACTTTGCAGAAATATACCCTGACCCAGAGGGATCATAGTCATAAAATTATTTTGAAGCAAACAAGCTTCTTTTTAGAATTTGGGAGAGGGGAAATAAGGCTTCCACAAACACAAGGAGTTCACAAAAGCTGATCATCCACCACTCCTCCACTCACTTGCAGCCTCCTGTCCTCCCCCCACCACATACACACAAATAAAGCCACTGATGAGGGTCTTGAGAACAATGTGCCATACAGTAGGGAGAGTGCAAAGAAACTTTAAAAGCCTGTGAATGTAGGTATAAATAGGACATATGTAATTGCATCAAGGCCTGAATATGTGCTACAAAACTGAAAGAGCTGGTAGGGTTGCCAGCCTCCAAGTGGGGC
>NW_015223490.1:0-947 GCF_001447785.1 Gekko japonicus | reverse complement strand
GGCTTCCAAAAACTGACAAGCAGTATACAGTACACAGTAAGTAATGGCAAATTCTCAAGGAAAATGAGGAAAATATTAATCCTAATATATTACCTGATCTTTTTTTAAAAAAAAATCTGTAACATCCACTACCATAATACTGAATATAACTATGCATTCTGGTTATATGTACCCCATGTTAACGTAAACAATTTATTATATTCCTAATTGCATTTCAGAGGCTACAAACTGAGTAATGCTTTTAAAACTGAAATATCTCCACTCATCCAGCATTGCAGAGAAACTGAAGAAACTGAGAAACAAACATTTGAGATATCTCTGGATCCACCGATAACCTCAAGTAGCATAATAAAATACACACCTTCCAGAAGTTCAATCTGCTGATGAATTAATATCTGATCAATCTGTCACAGTGGTTTAAAAGAAAAGCACATATTAAAACTGAAATGTGATTTAAAACATCATATTTCCAGTTATTTTTATGTTCGGTCCCCATGACCACATGACTCAGGGTGCTCTATAACCAACCAAAACCAAATCTATTACTCAACCAAATCCCAAAACGCATTTATTTAGAAACTGTTTCAATGAATCAATGGAGATGACTTTTTTAGTAAATGTACTGAACAATCATAGCTAGAGAAACCAAATCAAACGACAGGGCAGCTGGGACAGGGCACAGAATGAGTTTCACCAGGCCCTTTCAGACAGGGTTGCCAGACCCTGGCTGGGTAACCCCTGGGAGCACTGGAGTGGGCAGTAAGGACTGCAGTAATCAGCATCACATGGTGCTCTAGGAATAGTTGTACATAAATACTTAAATCTAGGAAACGCCTAGAGCACTGTGCAATGCTGTGAGATCACTTCTGGACTGGTTATGAGCCTGGAGGCAATGCTGTAACATGGTGGTGCCCCATCCCTGCCACAATTTTAAATACACTTCCATT
>NW_015223489.1:0-947 GCF_001447785.1 Gekko japonicus | reverse complement strand
GAGTATTCTTTCATTCTGGAACAGCAACATCAAAATACTTTTGTGCAAAACATTATATTATTTGCCACTGCACTACAATGACCTACTTTTTATTAAGGTTTTGTTTCCAGCTGTCTACTGAGAATCTATAATAAGACCATGACCTGCAGGGCATCTGATGCAGAAAGACCATGGCTGCTTTTTTGGGCACTTCAACTGAAATAATATGGCCCACGGGACTAATATGACCTCTTCCACCCAAAGTAACTTTAAAAAAGCAACAATGGATGGTAAAGTATTCATAATTAGTCTAGTTCAGTACCAAATCTCTCTTTTTCACAGACTTTTTAGAAGGTTGTTTCTCTTTAGTAGGTTATCACATATTGTTCCATACATATTATCACTTAATAAATTACTGTCAATATTCAACCCAAGTTCCAAGAAAATGGAAAGAACATTCAGTCATAATAGGCATGTTAGGATAATTTTAGAAATTATTATTGCATAGGGTGGATTCTAACAAAATGCACTGTTACCCTAAAAAGGTTCATTGTTGTTTTGTTTTACAGTGGAACCGCACAGAATAATTTCATTTGAAATAATCTACAGTGATAATCAGCAACATGGCCTCACATTTCTGTTACATTCCAAAAATTTGGTCTGTCAAAAGTATTGGAGCAAAAGAACTGATTTCTTTTTTGTTTTGCTGTCAAGTCTCAGCAGACTTACAGAGACCCAGTAGGGTTTTCAAGGGAAAAGATGTTCAGAGGTGGACCCTGCTTAGTTTCTGAGATCTGATGAGATCAGGCTAGCCTGGCATATCAAGGTCAGGGAGAGATCATATTGTTTCTCACTAGTCTCACCCCTTCAGTTAGCAAAACCCAAAACACAACCCTTAATTGAATGGTAGTGCATTTAGAGGAAACTAAAGGATTTGCACCCCCTCATGGATAACTGCCTTGTCGTGG
>NW_015223488.1:0-947 GCF_001447785.1 Gekko japonicus | reverse complement strand
TGCTCTTATGTAAACTTTTGTTCACTCTACTGACCAGATGAAAACTAGAATGTGTTCTTGCAGATTTGCAGCTGGTGCTAAGGGAATGCACGGAAGAACCGATTTGGAGTTGTCAGCAGTCTGAGCTCTTTTCTGCGAATTGTGTTGTCGATACAGTGGAGGTGTACTTATTGCTCCTTCAAGCTGTTTTATACCTCTCCCCCCCTCCCGGGCGGGGTCCCTCCCACTTAGGGCACCTCAAATATTTATTTCCTTCGATTGAGTCTTTGCAAGTCAAATGTGGCTTTAGTCCCCCAATTACAGTGGAGTTGATTGTAACTAATTTTCAGGGCCGTGTTTCCTAGTCGCCGAGGAGGGAAAACGACGTGTTGTGTTGTAGCCAAGCACCTTTAACCTCGGGTCGATCGATTAGTATGGAATGTTACGTTCCCTGGACGTTCTCAGCATTTTCACCCTTTTCAGAAAACAAAGAGAAGAGGGGGCGGTTGTTTCTGATGTGACTTTGGCTAAACTTTAATGGCCTTGGGAGCAAGGGACAGCGAGCTTCAATGGCCTTTCCGATCTATGGCTCTTAACTTGGAATGGTTCTTAAAGGAGGCGTTTGCTGGGAGCAACCTTTTGAAGGGCCTGGGTTGTGTTGAGATCCTACCGTTTCAGAAAGGCATCGAGTTGACCCTTCTTTTCTACTGTATCGTCATTTAAAACCTGAAGGCAACTGCTGAATCTCAACCCAAAGGAGAGGTGCATTCTGGCTTTTCAGGTAAATGTAAAGTGAAACTTTGAAACAAAAGTAATACTTTAAAATGGAATATGGAGAGCCTGTGCGGTTGCGTGCTTGTTAGTGTTGGAGGAGAACAGGCGTCCCCAACGTGGAGCCCCTGGGCACTATGATATTCGTCAAGTCCTTTCCTAGCACCCGCCAAGTGTTTTTTTTTTGTGGGCGGGGC
>NW_015223487.1:0-947 GCF_001447785.1 Gekko japonicus | reverse complement strand
ATGCTCTGTCATTATGGCAATTAAGTAACTGTGGATATGCTTTCATTAAAAAATTAGAACAGGAGTGGTGTTGTGCATCAGTTCATACAATTGACAGGCAGAAAATGTGGATTGCCTCCTAGAAATATGATTAACTTTGCTTATATCTGTCATTACCATATCTCTGCTACCCAAGTTGCTGTGGACTTGTGGACTTTTAGCAGGAGCATTTTTGACATTCCGCCTCCAGCTGAGCCTTGCACTATGTATAGTAGGCAGCCTTGTGCAGTTTATTGTTCTGTTCAGTATGCAGTAGAAGGCTTACCATTGTTAATAACCGTTTGTTCTTTTCACATTTTAGAATATTGAGCTGAAGAGCATGCCTACAGTGAAGGTCTACGATGGTGGCAGTTTTGCGATTAGTCGTCACCACTTCTTTGACCCATATGTGGATAGAGAAATGGACACAGAACAGGTGATTGCTTTTGGATTTGCATGTGTAATATTCTCTGCGGCAGCTCTAGCCAGAAGACCAATGATTTGTTTAAGTTTGGTGTGAACCGGGTTCTCTTGTCTTCTGTAAGTAATCATGGGACCTCCATATATTTCTAGATCTTGGTCCATTTATCATTTACTAATTTCTGTCACAAGAGAAATGTGACATAGTCACCTCAGGGTATTTCTTTGCAGATTTTTTTCCCGCTGCTGCAAACGTTTACACTCCTAAACTGTTGATTATGGCACAGCTTCACTTAACCAGTGCTCAGTTACTCTGTTGAGTGTGCTTATAGAGGGGAAGGACATAGGATCAGAGTTTCACAAATGTGTTCTTAGCCAGATAAATAATGTATTAGTATGGCTTGTTCAAAGCTAACGTCTTATAAACAGCAGCTGCTTTTGTCTGCATGGAGCCGGAAGAAAAATTTACTTAATGGAGCTGGAAGAAAAATTTTCTAACTCCAGCATCT
>NW_015223486.1:0-947 GCF_001447785.1 Gekko japonicus | reverse complement strand
TTGGTCCTGCCTACCCTGTCTATCATGCCACCCTCGCCTCCCAACAATGCCAGAATAGAACATGGTGGTGGGATTGCCACAGATGCTGCCACGGCAGCACCCATCAGCACTGCTGAGGCAGCTTTGTTCCCATTCAGCCACTGTGTACCTATCTCCTTATGGGGCCGACTAGCGGTGCTGCACCTGCACCACAGCCAGCCAGCATAGCACAGGCACAACTCCGGTTTGCTCTGCCCAGGAGAAAAGATCTAACCACTCATTAAGTACCTAAGCTTCTGGAAAGCTGCCTGATTGCTGTTAGCAAAATATAAAAAGAACAGAAGCCGATTTTTATGCTGAGAATTTGAGTGATTACAACAAACCTCCTAGAAAGACGCTGAATGCCAATTCGACAATTCTTAAAGTACAAACCTAATGTTGATCACTTTTGGCTTAATTGTGCAAAATCTGCATCAAAAGAATTAGCAACTATGCTACCTGTTCAGAACCCTTAGCTGCTTATTTGGATATGTTATGGAAATATCTACAGGGAAGCAGCTGCCATGGAGTTTTGATAATATATGAATCAGGTCTCCATTCTATGAGCAATTGGCCCTGAACAATCATCATTCCCTGTGAGCAATTTTATCCTCATTCAAGGAAACCCACAAGCATGCTTTTCACTGTATGGCATGTTTTAGTTACCATATTAATTTGGAAAACAAATCATTGCTCTGAAAACACCTCCTTAATGCACTGTTCTGTATTAGCTGTACTCAATGGTCACTGGAGCTGCAGATTGTCTCTAAGGAGCTGTTTATTCTAAAATAGGGAGCAATGTTTAGATCAAATATGCTTTAGACATACATTCATCTGGGCACAGAATTAGAGCTTCTTAGGGCTGCTGGGAGTAGTGGTGTGCATGAAAAGAAGGGAAGTTAAAATATATCCTTGTCTGACACCTTTGT
>NW_015223485.1:0-947 GCF_001447785.1 Gekko japonicus | reverse complement strand
AAAAAGCTTCTGGCCACAATCAGGCTAAGTACCTGAAACAGAGGAGGAACAATTTCAGCTCAGATCTTCTGCTGGCAAAAGATGTTCCCAACTCCCTCTCCTGCTAGAGCTAAATGCAGAGCTGAATGGCAGTAGACATGGTAAATCCCTGCGTGACAATAAGGGACAAACAATTTTCCTCCAGTTTCATCTTTGATGTTTAGGAATTTCATTCTGGACTGCACTTTACTCCTGAGATCTTTATGTGGCCTTACGTATGGTTACCCCAAGAGCATTCTCCTGATGCATGCTGGGAAAACACCACACTGGGAAAACGCCACACGCACAAGAATCTTAATGTAACCATACATACAGTCATATCAAAATTGCCATATTGCTATGTTTTATTCATGTTTCACACATTCCTTGGTAGTGGAGTGAGGGAATAAAAGCAAACAAAACAGCCAGCTATGCAAGCAGAGTGCTTTGTGCAAAACTTTGAAATAAATCAATGTGTGATTCTGTTTCAGAAATCAGCAAGTCACTCTAAATCAAGGGTGGGGGGACTGGATGAGGAATATTTTAAAACAATCCCTACAGATATCCCTGGAGTCACAAGTTGAAGCTGCATTATAGTCATGACTAGTGACACTCGCCCTTTTCAGGTTGTATATCTATAGTGACAACAATGCCCATAGAAGGGCAGAAGGAAAGCATGCTGGCTCCAAGGTGTTGGCCACCCTAGCCTAGACTGATCCCTCCATGCAGCAGGGAAGCTGCTGCCCACCCTCCTTGACTCCTCCCATGTTACAAGTAGGTAGGAAAATGACAGCCCTCCTCACTCCCAGTACTGCAGGGAGTTGGGAGGCTA
This sequence comes from Gekko japonicus, assembly GCF_001447785.1. Taxonomy (NCBI): domain Eukaryota; kingdom Metazoa; phylum Chordata; class Lepidosauria; order Squamata; family Gekkonidae; genus Gekko; species Gekko japonicus. The sequence continues at coordinate 97 of NW_015223485.1, read as the reverse complement.
CTTCATGCCCTCCTTGTGTGGTGTTGTGCCAAAGGCAGTCAGGAGGCTGCCATACACCCTCCTAATCCAGAAGTGGTGGGAGGACGATGCCCCCTCT
>NW_015223484.1:0-947 GCF_001447785.1 Gekko japonicus | reverse complement strand
CTCTGACCGTAATAAAAATGAATGAATGAGCCCTAGCACATGTTTATATGAAAAAGATGATCAACAACATCACTGCATTACTGCAACATGATGTCCAGAATTCTTGAATTTTATGGCTTTTAAGGAATTAGTTTTTAATACAGATATATGTTGGAGCTTCAGTAAACATCACAAAACAGAAAACTGACAAGTATTAAGAAGGATGAGCAAACCCTTCAAAGAAACATTAAGTAATAAAATTCACACAAATCCCTTTGCTGACAGTTCAGACCATTTTTTGGGGAAAAAATGGCAAGTGGTTTTACATATCTAACTCAGTTACAGTAAGAGCTTTGTTTTGGTCTACACAACTCATCACATTTGACAAGTTAATTATATCACCAGACTCATTTCTTATGCTTTGAGAATAGTAGTCATAGCTAATATCTTAGAATCTGAAACATTTTTGTCCCTATAAACTATAACAGGTTTGTAATTATACAATAATAAAATACATTTTTTCACATTTTCTTCCAAAAGATTCACTATATTATGTTTTATAGAAATGTTCAACACATGGATATAAGCACTATGTATCACAACAAGGCATCCCTTCAGTTTTGTGCAATTTACTGGTGGGTGAAATGGCTTCAGAGCAACAGAGATATATGGACACTGTCCCCCAAAAGACCCTCAAAGAACTCTTGCTAGTTTGACCAAACTCTTTAGGTGTCCCATGAAATTTCAGATGTTTCACCTGCACAGTGACATCCTCCCTCTCCAAATTACATTTGTTCAATATCAACATTGATGACTTATGATGATGAACGATTTTCCCAGGTGAAGGTCTCTGAGCTGAGAGAGTAATACTAGTATATTTTAATGTTTTAAGAACTCTGACCAACCTCCCGCCTTTCCCACACAACAGAATAGTAATGGCTAACTTTAAAGTAAAGGTAAAGGTTCCC
>NW_015223483.1:0-947 GCF_001447785.1 Gekko japonicus | reverse complement strand
GATTTGTGGCAGGAGAGGAGCTTTCTGGAAACTCTGAAGTTTTGGAACTCAGCGGTTTTGTAAACTCCGAAGTGGGCTGTAGCGCTGGAAAATATGCAGAATGATAACATTTTCTAGTATTTAATAATGCCTCAAGAATTTCTCTTTTTCACTATTGCAAATAATACAACTACCCCCTGGGAAGGAATCCTGATACAGTAACCAAATAAGGGATGTACAAGTGATGTTAATTGGAGCAATCCATGTTGAGGCAAAAATATCTTTAAAACAAAGAGTTCCGCCAGATCAGACCTAAGGGGACCAAGTTTTTCCATATGCTTTCAATGGTTGTTCCCTCCGGGAGGCAAGAAAAGGACAGTCTTCCTTTGGTCCTGCAGTTCAGTGATATTTAGAGGTAGACTGCCTCTGACTCTGCAGGTTCATTAACTATTATCATTGATAGCCATATATAGACCTCTTCTTTGTGGATTCATCTAAGCCACCTTTTCATGCCATCTGAGCCAAGTCCTATCCACATCCTGTAGCAGTGAGTTCCATACATTAATTGTACATTGTGTAAAGGACAATTTTCTTTTTTCCATCCTGAATCTAGTGCCCCATTGATTTCACTTGGTGAACCTGGAATTCTAGTGTTTTTTTTTGGGGGGGGGGATGATCTCAATCCCCTTTCTTCACACAAGGCCTGGTTTTATAAATAAGTGCATTCATCCCACCCCTTCCACCATTTATCTTTTCCTTCTAAACCCAGAAGCCTTTAATCTTTTCTTCTTGGGAAGCACTTATGATGTCAGAAAGAGATCTTGGGAGGCAGGGTGGAGGAAGAGGCAAAGGAGCTATTAGGGATGGGGAAGAAATGAAAACACCTGGCCTCCATTTTCGACAGGCAGAACTACTTTCCAAAGGCAGCTCAGTTTTTAATGCATTCATCCATGAGAAGGAAAACGCAC
>NW_015223482.1:0-947 GCF_001447785.1 Gekko japonicus | reverse complement strand
TTTTCCTGGAAGTGATGTCATACTGTCACTGATGGCTACCACCCCCATGTCACTGCTCCCCTGCCCCAGTCTCCTGCTGGTTGCTGGCCTGGCAACCCTGTGGAGAAGGCCATGGAGATGTGCAATAAGGCCTACCCCCAAACCACTGGGAGATTAAGAGGGGCTAGAATGACACTTGTAGTGCCAATTGAAAAGCTAGATTTGAGTGGTAGGGCAATGATAACCATAGCAGAGTCACTCTACTCCCACTTCTCTATGATGCAAGGCCCGCCAGTGGTTTTCTCCACTCAAAATCTATAGGTGCCAGTCGGACTGCATGGGGCCTCCAGTGGCTTCCCTCATGGCAGTCGGGTCTGAATTACTTCTGCCTTTTTCTGGGCCAGGAGCTGGCCTTCATGTCCTGGAGATCTTGGCTCTCTGCTCTCAGCTGCGTCTCTCTGTTTGCATCAGTGACCACAGTGACACCCACTGGTGGAGCTAGGGACTCCAGGGTTATTTATGGCTTCTGCTACTAATACGGATATTGTTGTTGGCTGTTTATACAGTGCTATCAATGCACACGGCACTTCACAGTGTTCAAGAAAATCAGCCCCAAGGAGCCGAACAATCTGAATTTCAACCAAAACTGACCAAGCTGACCCCAGTAGTTTGTGGCCCCCCATGCAAAATACTTTTTGGGTCCTCCTGGTCCTATTGTTCTTAAACAGAGCCTTAGAGAATGTTACTGGTGCATAATCATGGATGAAATTAGGAGGGGGAAAGGCCCCTGATACTTCCATGGAGCACTTCTAATTTCTTATACGTGTAAAGTGCACACTAGCAGATTGCTCTGTGTATGCTTTAGGAAAAGGCCTTTGCACAGGTCCCTGGGTTCAATCCCAAGCATCAGTATCCAAAAACATCCCTGTTAAAAGGGCAGGGGAAACCTGTCTCAGACTGCAGGGCTA
>NW_015223481.1:0-947 GCF_001447785.1 Gekko japonicus | reverse complement strand
AAGAAGAAAAAAGAATGTGCCTTGTCTTGCTGCTGCCTCCTTCGGTTAGGAATACAAACTAACTGCAGCACACTTGCAGCAATGCGCCATTACTGAGACCCACCTCCCTGGCTCACCATTCCAGCAGCCCCTGCAAGACCAACAGTCCCACTTGGCAGTAGAAGATGGCCCTGCAGTGACTGAGTTTTGTGCACAGTCTGTCCAGATTTCATGCTTGGCTGAGTTGTTCCATATAATTTTGCAAGTCAAAGCAACAGCTGCATTGCTGAAAAGGGCCCTGTGACATATTGGCACATGAGCCAACTGTGAAGAAACATGCCAAGTTAGGGATGCTGGGCCCATGCTTCTACACTGAGCAAAATCGAGAGTAAAGCCGTTCAGACTGCAAGGGTGGGTGGCATGCATGCTAGAGACCTTCCTCACTCCCTCCCCAAATCTTTATGAACATGTTAAATCACATGGCAGAAGAAACCCTTCTCCCAAACGTCCTAATTTGGTATGTACAGAGCATGTTAGATGGGGGGAACATGCCATTCCTTTCTGCATTCAGCACTGATTGGTTAGTGCTTCTGACGTGAACAAAAAAACAACCACTCCAGTCCTCCGGAGCAGTTTTGAGCTCGTATTTTTTAAATGGACAGCATGCTCAAAGCAGCTCACATCATAAAACCCCAACTACATAGCTGCAAAAATTAAAATATGACACTGATAAAAACCAACATAAACCTGTAAAATAGCAATCCAGCAGACAAGGGAGAAATCAGTGGAGAGAAACAGTCCCATCGGACCCACTCAGCACCCAATCAACAGTCAGTTAACCCCAAAGCCTGATGAAAAAGAAAGAAATATTTCAGCTCTCTTCCAGGAAAACAAAAAGCACGATGATGCCAAGCATGCCTCGTGAAGGATGAAAGTCACACAGTGCCGGTGCCACCACTGAGAGGGCC
>NW_015223480.1:0-947 GCF_001447785.1 Gekko japonicus | reverse complement strand
GAGTTTGGTATAGCATGTCCCAATTTGAAGTTGCTAATTAGCTTGTGCCCAGGCTGTTACTGTATGGTTTCTTATACTGGAAAACTATGTAATTGCTACCATATGGTAGCAAAGAGATTTGTAACAATTCTGTACTCTTGACATGGAGGTGCTTAACTCCTGTCTGGTTCAGCTGGGAATGCAGCCCCCTAGCCCAACTTTGTTGAGCATTTGGGCACTTAACAGATTTTTGAGAAAGAGTAATGAGTACAACAAAATGGCTGCTGTGGGGGCTTTAATATATATAAATTTTGAATTAAATGAAGCATTCAGTGGGGAAAATGGAATATTTTAGGAGTTTTTTTAGGGAAACAAGAAAACTTTCAGGTGTAATTGGTCATGCTTACTAATATTTATTCAACTAAAATAAGTTACCATCTGTAAGTATGTGTGGGAATCACAGGGTTTGACAGGAGAATCCAGTTGAAGCCAATACTGTGTACAATGGGTTTTATTTGGGTGTGTGTGTGTGGATGTGGCAGGTGCTAAGAGGTTGAGATGAGTTTCCATGGCTCAAACTGGAGGAATATAAATCTTCCATTCTCCTCCTCCTTTTCTTCCCTTGTCTCTCTTGGCTATTCTTTCACTTCTTGAAATGAGAGCCAATAGGCCTCTTCCTTTCTGCCAGTAGTGGAGTTGTTGTTGAGGTGAAGTAATTTCAAGCAAACACACATCTGTCTTTCAAGCAAACACGAATGTAGCTAAGCTGAGAGCATAGGTCCCCAGTACCCTTGACGTCGTGGCTACTGCCTTAACTTTGCTGGAAGCAGGTGGAACTTGTCTCTCGCTGTTCCTCCAGTCTTACCATCATAGTTGTTCATGACGTTGGCACTGCCAGAACCCTGCCAGGATGCTAACAGAATGCCATCTTCCCATTGTCTTTACCACACCTCAAAGCCCAGCTATAG
>NW_015223479.1:0-947 GCF_001447785.1 Gekko japonicus | reverse complement strand
CTCAACATCATGAAAATTTTGCACCAAGGTTAGCTTTATTAACTTACACATTTCTTGAACTTTGTTCAACCAATTTTACTTTAATGGCCTGAGCTTAGTTTTCCAAACTTTAGCTAAAACTAGCCTTGTTGCCACCAACAAATACAAAAGTTATAATCTGACATTGTTTGGGAATAGATATAGTATACTTAAACAAAGTGAATTGTGCCTTATCACAATACCACCAGATATGCAGAAAGTTAGCACTAGGCTGTTCACAAAACCAACAATAATCACTCGTGTTCCCATAAATCCATGCAACTGAAACAGGTGAAAGGTGCCACAGATAATTGCATTATCTTTAATTAACTCACAGAATTGATCTATAGTAATAGCCTTCCAACATGTACATTGCTGCCACATCCAACCAATTTTTAAACACAATCCCAAAACAGCTGAAGCCAAGAGAGACAAGTGAGGAGCCAAATTTCCATTGCCGTTTGTCCCAAGTTAACATGGTGCATTTTCAAGCCACCTCAATGCACTGGAAAATGGCACAAAAATAAGTGAAATAAAGAAATAAATGGTTCACTGTGCCAAGAGTTTTTTCTTGCCAGCTATAAGGTGGTCAGACTGCATGGCCAGAGCTAGTTGACATCTAACACCTCATTATCTCCTTTGTTTTTGCAAAGGAAGCCTTGGGCCACCCTTACAGGCAACCCCTGGGAGCTTAATGCCCATCAACAGTAATTAGGTGTTACTATATGGGAGATGGATGGAAATGCCACTGGGCCATTAACTGATGTTTTGCAAGTCCACTGGAGTCAAGTTCATCCTCAGGTCAATTAGCTGCTTCTTCTGAACATATTAGGCAAAGAGTGTGAAGGGGCTGTTGTACAGAAGCCAGTCTGGATTTTCTACCTGCATTACCCCGTCCTGGAAACTATGGATGTGTGTCTGTATGTTTA
>NW_015223478.1:0-947 GCF_001447785.1 Gekko japonicus | reverse complement strand
TATGCATAATACATCAAATGGAACAAGTTACCAAGGGTTTAGAGGTGGTCTCTTGCCAGACTTCAAATTGTTGGCCGTCTGTTGGGGATATTCTTGCTTTGGATTTACTACACTGCAGTGGGGGATGAACTAGATGGCCTAGGACTGTGTAATCTACTACTCCAACAGATGATAAACTCCTGCAACTGAGAACAATTATGCCTGAGGTAGTATGGGGTGTCAAGAAAGTTATGATTATGGTGTGTGATAGGTAACTATTGCACCTGATGTTGCAGACACAGTTCACACTGCTAGGGAGAGACTGGGTCTTGGGTTTGGGTAATGGGAGAGTTAGAAATCTATTTATTTACTGAAAAACAAATTTTTCCATTCAGGCCAATTATGAACTGAGGCAAGAAACATTACCATGAAGTTTTTGTTAATAATTTAGTGTCAGTTCCCACTGGCCAATACAGCAGATTCTTTTTAGCAGCCAGTTGTATTTTACACGACCAAATGTCCACTCTTAAGAATTCAGAATGTCCTGCTGTTCTCAATAGGGTGTAAATGAAAAGAGACCATGCTGCATAGCTGGCTCAGAATCAATTAGTGGCAGAACTTATAAGCTGTTTGTTTTTCAAAAAGTGAAAGAATGCGATTATAATTATATGACAAATGTTGGTGCCCTGATGGGCCTATACGTGGATGACTGACGATGCTGTTGCACTGTCATACTAAGAGAGGGGACCAAGAGTTTCCCAGCATTATTAAGCATCGTTTCCCTGTTGAAACTGGTGCTTAGTAAAGTCACCCTTTACTAAGGAGACAAAACTATTCCTTCTTACCTGGGAGCAAGCCCCATTGAACTAAATAGGATTCACTTCCGCACATTTAGGCTCGAGCATCGTCCTACTGGAACAAGCTGGTATGGTAGCCTGGTCCTCACAAATGAAGTGGCAAACTTGTGT
>NW_015223477.1:0-948 GCF_001447785.1 Gekko japonicus | reverse complement strand
CTACTTGCAATTTCTTGCTTTCGAATCTTACTTGTTTACAAAAAACCAAGTGGTTAGTTATTTCCCATTAATAAAACAGCAAATTATATGAGATTAAAAGACGTTGGGGCACTACAATCATGAGACTGTAGAGGAGGGTAAACACTGATTAATTATTTTACATCAAACTCTGTGAACTATAATGCCAATATTGCCCTTCCAGTTTGAATAACATTTATCTGTGTTAGGCATAATGAACTGAAGTAAGATTTGCTTAGCTGAGCTATCTGAATTATTTGTCATTAAAGAGTTTCTTCTGTGTAGTCGATGGTTGCTGAATTTTTAATTTGTTTTAAATGTACTATGACACTTCTGTGCATGCCCTTGGTAGTAAAGAAAAAAATATATGATTTGAATTTCAAATATTGTATGCATCAAACAGAGTTATGAATATTTAAACAAGCCAACCAGAATTACACATGATCTTTTGAAAATATTCCTATTTGCAAAAGTCAAAATTATACAGCCCTGACCTTTACAATGAGATGAACAGGATTCTTCTTGAATGCACTTACAAGGAAGGGAATGTAATCGGCTTCAAAATCATGGCCTATGTAACATATTTATATATTTTATATTGGTTTATGAATGGTGTTAAGAAATATTACATTGGTCTTTTTCAATCCTTGCATTGATCCCCTCTTGAGGTGCCTTGGTTATGTTAATCCCACAGTAATGTTTAGACCTAACATTAACTTGCTAAAATAATGTGTACATTTATTAATCTGCACTACAGCAATTGGGCACAATCCATTCCTTTAACCAAGTCTGGATATATAGTGGGAATCTCCACAATAGCATCAGCTAAGCTCTCCTGCCAGGTCTTGGATATATGTGTCCTTGCTGAGCTGCAAACCATCCAGGTATCTTCAGTAAGCATGATTCACAGCAAATTATGCTGTGGGTTGA
>NW_015223476.1:0-947 GCF_001447785.1 Gekko japonicus | reverse complement strand
GGTGGGCAAAGACCTGTACACTTCCTTTCCTCATTCAGTTTTACTTCTATGGTAATTGGTGCATGATCGGAGATCCATATCAGCCCTGTTTCCACCCTACTACTTGTAATATCATTAGATTCTTTTATTAATATATGGTCTATACAAGAAAACTTTTTATACCTTTTTGGGGAAAAAGTAGGTTGCTTTTCCTTTTGCAAAGTATCATATCTCTCTCTAAGTCTCAATTTTTAAAAATTCAGTTTCTTGTTCACTGAAATATCAGTATTCAAATCCCCTACTATTAATAATTCCCCTTCATAGAAAGATTGCAACCTTTGAAATATTCGATTCAAAAATAAGTTCTGACCTTTGTTAGGTGCATAAATATTTGCCGTATACATCTTACCATTCATGCTAAATTTTTAAAAAAATCTTCCCTCTCTATCCTTAAATTGTTCCAAAATATTAATATTCAGTCTAGTATGAAGCAAGATAGCCACTCCTCTTGCTCTTTTTGTTCCCCTTGATTCTATTTGCACGGTCCATACTTGAGAGTTTAATAGTGGTCTCAAATCCCTCTTGCTTTTATGCATTTCCTGAATGCATAATACCTCTATTCCTAAATCCTTTAACTGTTTATTTAGTTTATAACATATAACATTTGAGGACAATCCATTTACATTCAAGGAGAGCAATTTAATCACTCTCCCCATTTCTTAGTTATAGCAACTCCTTCCCGGTGTGCTCTTTGGTCCTTATTTCCCTTCTTTTCAATTTCTCTTATTACCTGGTCAGACCCTTCCCTATAGCCCCAAAACTCCCTCCTTGAGGGTTTAGAAAGGGATTCCATTTCTCCCTCCCTTTTCGGTCTTAAAAAAGAAATTCTGCCTACTCCTATAAACCACCCCCTCCCCGGTATTCATATTCATTTTCCATTTCAACAACCATCTCTACCTCAAACATAA
>NW_015223475.1:0-947 GCF_001447785.1 Gekko japonicus | reverse complement strand
AACAGAGCTTCAGCACAGACAGCTATTGTAGAAAATCAGGTAAAAAAACAGGGTCCACAGGAGCCTAAGTGCAGGACGAAGGACGGATCGTGGAGAAGCTGAAAAATTAGCGAGGTCTGATATTAACAGCGGTGTTTCAAGGTAAAACTTGCAGCAGGCGGCGGCGGGAGGGGAGCGGAAGATAATTCCTCGGATGCAAACACGGCGACAGATCGTGCGACGCTTCCTAAACAAGAAGGCCGTTCTATTTACTTATTTAAATTTCTATTTACACTTAACGTCTATTTATTGAAATTGATGCGCTGTCCTGGCAGTTTTGCCCAGGCTGGCTCATGCACCCGGGCGAATATTATTATTGTTTATCCCCATCAATATTTATCCTCAGTCAGATTGTTTTGACTGCAACTCGGGCGCTTTAATTAGCAAGTGCGCCTTCTCAGACTAATTTCTTTGCTACTGTCTTCATGCATTATTGTCATAATTATTTTTAATTATTACCGTCCTCTCCCGTTGCTGCGGTGCTTTCTGCTGGGGGTCATAAGAGAACAATCCAAACAGAGCAACTCGACGCGGCAATTGTTGCTGGGGTGGAAGAGCAGAAAATCCTTGGTTTGTCATGCTGGGACCTGCCAGAGTTGCTAAATCCCTGGACGGTGACTCATTTCCAACAGAGGACACTTGTTAAAAAGATATTGGGAACACTTGTATGTCGCTTCTGCTATGCAAAAGGCAGCTTGCAAGGACTGAAAGGCAGGGTGATGGAGCGGGTAGCCTGTCAGACTGGGACGGAGGAAACCTGGGCTCAAATTTCCCCTTGGCCACAAAGTTCATCAGGTGACTTTGAGCCAGTTACTTTCTCTCACTCCAACCTACCTTACAGGGTTGCTGTGAGATTACAACAGAAGAGGAGTGAGATATGTACACTCCCTCTGAGCTTCCTGGAAGAA
>NW_015223474.1:0-947 GCF_001447785.1 Gekko japonicus | reverse complement strand
AAAAAAAAATCTAGAAAAGATTTGACAACATGGGCTTACCATCATCAAAGAGAAATATAAACTGAATACATACTCAATAATATATCTAGGACAACAATTTGACAGAAGGATAGCTCCCTTATGCAACCTATTTTAAAATTTGAGTGGGATGAACAATATGGAAAGAGTTTTAATGAGATCAATCATCCTCTTTTCATCCAGCATGATCTAAGACCTTTTGATTCTGAGAACCCAACACTTGTTGGTACAGATGCATGTGAGTATGGGATTCATGCTGTTTGGACTCAACTAAAAAATGCAAAGATTTAGCCTTCAGAGCCATTTTGGACTCTTTTATGGGAAAAGTGCCTTCAGAATGTTTCTGAGCACTAACACATTTTAGAACATTTCTGGAATAGAATATTTAATCCAGGATATGACACAAACTTGTACCAGCTGTCTTCAAAGATTGCTAAACTGACAATAAAACCAATGAGTGTAGACTTTGAGACAATGTATCTTCCAGCAGCCAAGAATGTGACTGTTGACTTTTTAAATTGTTTACCCATTCTTTATACTAAGAATAAAGTAGAAGCAATGAAACTGCAAGAGATCAATTGCTTCAGAGTTCGCAAGAAAACCAAGTGCTGAATGAGCTGAAGGCTGGCCTTGCAAGCAGATTCCAGAAACTCTGCAACCTTATTGCATGACCTGCCCAAGGTAGATGAATGGTTTTTGTTCCAACAAACCAACAAATGTGTTTGATTATTCTGTCCCATGAATATCATCTGGCTGTGAGTCTTGTCTTTATCACCAGTTGATTCTTTTTTTAGCTGTGGACATAATGTGGTCCTTTGAAAATTAGCTATCAGGCCAAAATTAGCCGTATTAATAGTGAACTGTCATTCAAATGGCCTGAAGTTATATTTCCTGTTACTGTGTAAATAGTGACTATATTATTGTCTTTG
>NW_015223473.1:0-947 GCF_001447785.1 Gekko japonicus | reverse complement strand
TTTTGAGCAGACCTGCTTAAGATTGCTCTGTAAATCAGTGTTTCTCCAAATCAGAAGAGGAGGAGCATTGAGATACCACCAAGAGGGAGCACAAGCCATTTTTGGATGATTGGCTTATAAAGAGTCACATCTCAGGATTCCCCAAATTATGTCATAAACTCATGGTGATCCATGGTAGAAACATGGACAAACAACTCCACTGTAATACCTTTTTATTAGGATCAACGAAGCATCATAAAATAGTAAATACAAGTCCTTGAGTTCCCTAGAACTCTTTCCTCAGGCCGGATGCTAAATATAAAAGGAAGCAGAGGCAAAAATGATACTTGGGTGCATGATGGCCAACATGTTTGCTGTCTGTAGCTGTCTTGAAATGGAGACCATGAGGTGTTGTAGACAATTGGATTACATGGTGCTAGGTGCAAATCAGACTTCCATATGCCCCATAGATTTCTGGGATGAAGAAGCAAAAATGGAGCCTCTCCCTTTGAGAAACCCATTGGAGATGCTGAAAGGGAGGAGTGTGGTCAGAAGCCCCCAATTGCTGCGGGTCCAGATAACTCTGGCTACAGATGGAGACATGTGAAGGATGTTGGGGATGAAGTGAGGGGGGCACTATTTAGGACCAGGCAGGGATGTGGCTGAGGGTATGTGCAGGGCAAATGGTTGTACAGGAGATATGGGATCGAAACAAGTGTATTTAGTCTCCAAGGAGGGTTCTGGGATGGAAAGCATGCAATCCCTTGTAAATTCAGAAGACAAGAGCAACTTCATAAAGAAGACGACCAGCCACTTCCTATATGACATTTCTTCCTAAATGCAGACAGATCTGGTATAGAGAAAAGAATGGTCACTGTCAATATGATATGCATCATAAGAGTCCTTGCCATAAGTACATCAGTCAGGCAGCTGCCTTGTGCCTTACAGTGCAATCCCATACAGAATTA
>NW_015223472.1:0-947 GCF_001447785.1 Gekko japonicus | reverse complement strand
GATCAGGCTAGACTGGGCTATTAGGGCTGCTACAGCTGAAAAGTTACATCTGAACGATTAAGACATGCTGAGCATGAATTATTGTTTTGTGCGCTGAAAGCACATTAGGGAACCAAGGGGGTTCTTTGTTAAGAAGTACAGACAAGACAAGAATTCAGCTCAGCCCACTCCTACCTGAGATGCATCGAGCGCTTAGGGCTTTATAGGTCATTGGAGGCACCTCGGATTGGAATTTCTTTCGGAGGATGCAAGCGATAATGATTGTGGAGTACACTAAAAGTGCGTTAGCAATGATTACTAATAATGCAAGGTGGAAAGGGGCGGAATGACTTAGTGAGCCAATCAGCCTGAAGTGCATACAGCAGACAATCATATTAAATTCCAAGAGTGAGATAATAGTCTGGTGATGTACATGTTGTGCTGTCCTTCCATTGTTCAACAGTCATTACCGGGAAATTACACGGCTTCGGATACTCTGTAAAATAGTTGCGTTTTCTTTTATCAAGCAATTAAGGATTTCAGTGCAGAAGAGGAGTACAGAAAGAGTCCCGTTGTGTGTGGCGGGGAGTCTTTTGTTTACCCCCACAGATGAGCAGGGTGATATGATGCGAATGGAATCAGTGTAATGCAAATGTTATTCAAAGGAGATAAAAGGGCTTCAATCGGTGCGGGCGAAAAAAGGACTAAATTGTTTCTAAATTGTCTCCCTGGCGTGGATCCACCTTACTTTCCATATCTCACATAGCAATCTAACTGGGTTTGGTGCTTTTAGGAAATAGTTTGGGGATAAGTCTTCGGTCCTGGTGATTGTTGAGGAAAGAAGTGGCAACGTGGCTGATATTGACATCATAAGTACTAAGTGTACTTACAAGTCATTAAGTTGCCTTGACTTAATGTTTGCAGTCAGACCCCCTCCTCCTACAGAAGGGAAGTTTAGCACACACAGA
>NW_015223471.1:0-947 GCF_001447785.1 Gekko japonicus | reverse complement strand
CTGACAGACTCAACTTCATACCCCCTCTTAACCTAAATCCAGCCTTAATTCCACCTGCTTTCTCCCCACTCCCCATCTTCACTATGGAACTCCAGGATTTGTTTCAGAGGCAGTAAATGGGTCCCTCGTGTGCAGTAAAGCACCTGATGAAGCCAGAAAGTCACAAGGGCGATAGTGGATCCCAAGTACCATTTGCTGCAGACGAACCATCCCGAGTTGTGGACAAACACACCCCCGCCAACGCAGGAACACTATATTTATTAGGTCAATAATTTTAGCAATACAATTACAGAATATCACAATGTCGGTTACAAACATACTCAGTATGGGGGTTTTCTTGATGGTTACAAAGAATAAAATCGGGCACGGCAGTCTGGTGTAATGTCAGATATACAAAAAAAGTAATAATGATGGTCGACACGGAAAGGACGGCGGCGGCGGAGAGTGATCAAGATTACCTTCATATAAATAACTGTGGCACTAAACGAGAAGGGGATTCTGATTGACAGCTGATGGGGAGGTGTGCTCGTTCCACTTTCAGCCATTCGCTTCCAGCAATCTTGCTGATGTGTGGGTGTGTGTTTTAATATATCTATACATTAATCCCCTGTTAGTTTCCATACAGCGTTAAAAAAAATAGTAGTGAACCGGTAATATTCGATAAAATGTAAAATTCATTCACCTCCGAGAAATAACTCTACAAGTTTTGTTTTTAATTACCATGGCAACAGAACTTCCTATAAAAGGAATATACATACAAAGGAAAGCCCAATTTTTTTTAAAAAAAGTTACACGCATGGTACCTGCGAAGTTAGTGATCCAACACTGGGAAGGAAAAAAAACTTGTGCGCCACAAACCAAGTTTCTAGATATCTATATATATTTTATATAGTATATATATATTTCCCCATCTTAAAATCTTTTTAATGTTTTGAAACAAAAAAAAA
>NW_015223470.1:0-947 GCF_001447785.1 Gekko japonicus | reverse complement strand
GTGCCTGCTGGGCGAGGAGCCGAAACTGGAAAAAACTGGCCTTATTCTTTTAACTGTCCTGTTTCTCATCTGGCTTCACACACACCTGAGCCACTCCTCTCTGATCTTAAGTGCTATGAACTTTCTAGAGCCCCTACTCTCATTATTCCCAGTTCCATCTCCTCTGTCTTCCTTCTCAACCCTTCTTCTCATTCTGTTACCCTTTCCTCAAGTCCCTATTTCTCATGTCATTCTGCTCTCCCTTCTTCAGCTACCCTGCCTCTTCAGTTCTTGCCCATCAACTTTCCCATTTGTTGGGACCTCATTCCACCATGAACCCTTCCCCAGAAGGCCATTGCAGCCCCTTAATGTGTGTAAGGTTTTAACCATAGCCATACTGACCATTTTCTTTTCCCTCTCTGCAACTACTGCTACCTGTGTTCCCAGTAATTTTGGAATGTTCAGTTTGTTAGCATTCTACACCATAACACCAGTTCAGTCTATCAGCATCAAAGGTTTCACCAGTACTCTCAGAGTTCTCTGAGGTTTACCATGGGCCCCTTATGAAAAGTTACAAATTACCAGGAAATGCCAACTCTAAGGTCCAAACTACACATTCAGGTTTTAAAGAGTTCCCCACAGCCACACAGCAGCTGCAGGGAATGGCTTTGGAAAAAATAAAAAAGAACTCAAACGGGCTCAGAATGCTGCTGCATGGTAGGCGAAGCTCCTGCCTCCCCCACCCCCCAAGCCATTTTTCTGGAGGGAAGTGATTTCCTTGTTTTTGCTGATCCACATGGAGTATTCTGTGCATATAGAGCAGCAAAAACTAAGAAATAACTTCTGCCCAGCTCTTTCAGCATGGGGAAATGGCTGGGAGGTAGGGAGGCAGGATCTCTTCTGAGCCCATTTGGGCTCCCATCTATTTTTTAAAAAGCTATTTCATGTAGCTGCCATGTGGCTGAGGG
>NW_015223469.1:0-947 GCF_001447785.1 Gekko japonicus | reverse complement strand
CGATGTGTGTGCTGTTTTCAGTTTCAACAACAAAACAATATATTCACACTGGAAAGAATGTTCATTTCAGGAAGGGAGGGATAAAGTTGGAAATCATAAAAACGCCACGAATATGTTTCCAGTGGCTTCAGATTCTAGAGTGAAAACTGCGAAAAACAGAGCAAGCTATATATTCCCTGTCTGGCCCTATTTTATTGCAGAATTCAACAGAGGGCAAACATAAGATCAACATGAATCAAATTGATCAATTCCAAGAATTGCATGAAAGCCTTACAAATGAAGTATACACATTTAGAATGGAAACATATATTCTGAAAATTAGAGTGTGGTTTAACATATGAAAATACACAATCACAATTCTTGGGTTTACTTTACCTCAAAATATTTATCTCACAGAAACATGCTTTAAGAACCAGAACAGAAGTCTCTGTATTTATTTCTGACTAAATAAAGTAGTAATTTTTTTCTTGAATACATTTTTCTTTGTAAAATAAAATAAAGAGTGTTAAAAGCTCACATCTTGCAGGTGTGACTCTTTCTTCTTTGCTGACAAGTTTAAGTGCTTCTCTAGAGTAGAGTAGTATTTTTCACTTTCTTTGTCAAACTTCTTCTTTCCTTCCTGGAAAACAAAACGTTCCATATTAAAGAAGTAGAAGCAGCCATAGCTATGTAACACAAAATCTGGAAGTGTGGTAGAAAGGCTTCCTACCTGATGGACAGAGAAAGAAAGAAGAATTTCCTCATAGAAGCATGTGTATCGTTTAAAAGCTACATTGGGGAATGGGGGGAATCTGCACATGTGAATGAGGCATCACAGTTCAATCACCCAACATAGACAAAATGTTCTATCACCTCAAAAACAACACTTTTCAACAGTGCAAACTGACACATCTAACTGCAAGGCACCAAGTCAAGGTGTATGCTGCCTGAGCCAATTTGCTTTTGAT
>NW_015223468.1:0-948 GCF_001447785.1 Gekko japonicus | reverse complement strand
CCCCGCCCTCCCTGCTGAAACAGGCTCAGTCATCCTGACTGAGCAGCTGTGAAGACAGGTAATTTTTAGTCAGAATGATTGCCTCCGAAATATGAATTTGATCCAGATCCTTGGCCACCTACAAGCTTGTTCAACTGTTTGATTGGCACAGTGCCTGCTCACAGGTTTGTTAGAGCTCAGGCTGGGGGGAAATACTCATCTAACATCACTTTAGGTTTCGCACTTCATAACACAACAAGCAGTCTTTCCTCAGGTCAAATCCTCCCGTTCTGTAGTTCTGAACTATTGCCCATTACCTGTCATTTTCCAGATCTTTTAAAGGTGAATTGCTTTGACAAAATAAGCAAGGAAATGATTGAAAATGCTGGGGATGAAAGAAAGAATTCAAGGGCATGATGCCTGATGCAAACAATGCTGGCTGTATAACCACAAAATCCCACAGAGGCCCATGAAGACTATGGCAATTTATGTGAGAGGGAAATTCTGTACAAGGCAATCCCATGACCAATAAGTGGAAGAATGGAACAGACTGAGCCACAAGAGAATCAAGGTGGAGGGACACAGAATAAGCTATCCACTTTTGCAATAATTGCTGAAATGACACAATTCATCTCTGAAAACCACAGCTATGCTGCTTGATGTAGATTTTTTTTTTGTTTCAGGGGGTCTTATGAATAAGATGACTCGGCTTGGTATATTTAATATTTCTCTCCTCATAATTCTAAAATGAAAAAAGCTTTAGAATTATAATTTAACAAATCAGAAGTTAAATTTCTGCTTTCATTTGAGTCAGAATAGAATGAAAAAAATAATGGAGTTGCAATCTGTGTGAAATCTACACCAGCACAGTTTATAGCACAAAATATAGGTGGACTGAAGGTTGTCTATGGACTAGGAATGAGCCAGTATGCATTTCCTATTGAGAGCCAGTTTGCTGTAGTGGTTAGG
>NW_015223467.1:0-948 GCF_001447785.1 Gekko japonicus | reverse complement strand
GCTTTTTCTGGCCCGTGTGACCGGGACCTTGTATTGCTTGCTCTGGCACACGACCCTGGCCAAAAAGATTTTATCTTCTACAGCACAGAGTCTAACAAACATCTATTAAAAATGTTACCCTACCATTGTTAATCATTAAGAATACAGCACGCATCCATAAGAGACGGAATGTATTTTCGCCTGAGCTGTAGTAGGTATATCAAGATAAGAGATCTATTTCGAAGTATGATTCTAAGACAAGGTTCCGTAACACTCTTCCTTGGGAGCTGTAACTTAAGCAGACAATGTTTGTTCAGATAGACTGACTGAATAAATAAATGACTCACTCTTCTCGGAAGATACTTGTCATTGCAGGGAGCAAAAATTTACATTAGAGAAGCATTTAAAAACCTAGTCAAGGTTTCGAAAGTCCTAGAAGCTTTTTTTCTGAAATCCATTTCTGTTCAGTAGGACAGTGCTGCTCAGACTAGGGGGTTGGGTTCCCCTAGGGTTGTGTGGGGCAAGAGCAATGGAAGATGGGAACAGTTTTGCATACCTTCTTTGGAATAATAAACCTATGAAGTATTGTGGCTGAAGGCTGTATGTACAACAGGGCCACAGTGAGATGTTGCTGACTACCGTGGAATAAGTTTACTTCTGTGAACAGGAAATGGGGAGGAGGGATATATAAAAGTGACATATATAGAAGGGCGGTAGAGGAGATGGATGGGCTTCAAGTTGTTTGATAGTTATCACGTGTAGTGTAATGTCTGAGCATAGCTTTGATTTGTATAAAGTTGGTACTGAACAGTGGTGAACACAGGTTGGTAGAGAGGTGTCTTTTATGGCAGCATAAGATTCACTAGTTAACACGTGATATAACTCCCACATTTATCTAGCTACTGGTCCCTGGTTCATTTGTAAAGTGGACACATGCAAACTCTTTCTTACAAACAGATGTACACATGT
>NW_015223466.1:0-909 GCF_001447785.1 Gekko japonicus | reverse complement strand
AGCTGTTGGCGGGGGTGGGGGAAGGCATTTGGTTTTTTAAAAAGTTCTTTTCACACATTTGTCAGTGGTAATGCTGGGTTTGGCGCTAAAGGCACACTCAACAGTGCTTCACAGACAATCCTAATTCTCTACCATGTGTACTATACTTTTGAACATCATTTTTAGGAACTGAATCTGGGATCTGAAAAGTATGTTTCCTGCCACTGAGTAATGGCTTCACTTAAATATCTTAAGTGGATAGCTTTTGAAAATGAAGGTGTGAAGTGGGCTATGTTCTTTCATTTTGGTACCTAACCTCCCATTAAAGATAGTAGAAACCATGATGACAATTCAACACCTGAAAGATCAACAAACACTGGCCAGTAAGTTAGCTTTGGAAATTCCATGACCCATATCCCATTTGCTTTCGATGTAATATGTGTATTTACTGAACTCTTAGAAAAGGATTGCCTTTTATCATAACTGATGACATCATTTTCCTATCTCATTATAAAAAGGATGTATGAGTATTCTTCCTTTGTAGCACCCAGTCCCTGTATGACCAGAATCACAGTTCGCTGAGAAATGTGCAAATTTTGCTGGAAAGCAACCCTGTTGCTTCTTTAAAGGAAGATCATATACACAGCACAGCAGGTTTTGTGTGGTTTACCTCAAGACGTCACATCAGCCACCCAGGGGAAATCAGGAAGTCTTGTTGCACAAACTCAGCTCTGTTGCTAAGAAGGGGGAAAACATGACTTTCACTGTCAGTTTTGCATTCAAAGAAATCTTCAGCCTTACTCTCAAAGACTGTTCTTTCCATTTGTTATGCACCAAATGCCCCAGTCGAGCTTTAAGGATGGCCTACACATGCACCAGAATGAGATAGTAGAAAGCTGAGATGGAGGGCTGGCCAACTCTGGGTTGAGA
>NW_015223465.1:0-948 GCF_001447785.1 Gekko japonicus | reverse complement strand
CAGGTTTCTTTGAGTGACAACATAGGAGACAAAAGCACTTGCTCAGTAGTTCGGTTGAACCATCTCTCCCGGTACGTGTCTATATGACGGCACCGATCCTCTGATCGCCGTCTATCCACCTTTGCAAGATGGTGAGATCTGCCACAACTCAATGTGTAGCCTTTTCAGTAGTGACCCTGCACATTGTGGTACAGCCTCCCTGAGTGTGTCTGGAAGGCTCAGACTCTTTTAAGTTTTAGGAAACAGTGCTGAGGCAAAACTATTAAAGAGAATGTTTAACTAGTAGCACTGTTGTGTATTTTCTGGCACTTCTGAGTGTTTTGTTTATTAAACTGGTGTGCATTTGTATTGTGTGGGAGCTGTCAATAGCCCTCCCTTGAGTCCCGTGGAGAAAAGCAGGCTAAAAATGTCTTAAAATGCTTAATTTTTACCTAGTATGTGCAAATTATTTCATGCCATGTACAGTATACATGTTTGAAATGTTTTAAGCTTGTGGGTCTTGGGTGTGTTTAACTGTGCACTGGATAGCAGCCTGAGTTTATAAAGTCTCTGCTCAACAAGAGGCTGTGGTCATTTGCTCATTGGTCTAGAGAGGCAAGGTATTGACAAGCCAGGTGAGTCCAGAGCACTTCATATTTTCTTTTTTGTGAGAGGGTAATTGATTAAATTGGCCCTTTGGATAAAATTGTTACCAGTGGTTTGCAGCTTTAACTCTTTGCACTCCAGGTACATTGGTGAGCACTACTGTTTCATACCATACATGTTCAGCTTGTAGGCACATAATCGGCCCTCTTGATTTATCAGTATATGCAGAGTGCCAGAGGCTATAAGACCTGTCTTCATTTACTGCTTCTGGCGCATTAACATTACATGTTGGTTGAGCTAAATGTATTCCTTTCCCATTCTTGTGCTCTGTGAAAACACTTAAAGGAGTGGATTTTGTTTTTT
>NW_015223464.1:0-948 GCF_001447785.1 Gekko japonicus | reverse complement strand
CTTGGTAATTCACATTAGAGTGAAGTACCCATTCACTCCAATGGTTTGTTTGAATGACTCAGGATGACCTCCAGTAAAGCAGAGGACAAGCCTGGACATCTTTTATATTTCTGTAGAAGGGAGAATTTCAACAAGAATGGCCTGTTTACAAAAGCCCTGTTCACATGCTACTGTGAAAGTGTGTACAGTCTTGGAGCCAGTGGCGGGAAAAAGGATTAGCAGCATAAAAAAAGACTACCGTCCTCTCTCTGTTTACTTACATTGGTGAAGTCCATGCAGCTTGAGATGTTTAGTGCTATTACTACATGCCACCAGGATTATTACCTAATGGTAATGACAGTGTAATAGCAGCAATGTTAATTTTTTTTTAAAGGTAACCAAACAGAGGTTAACTGGTTGGTAAGAAAGAGCCTGTGCATTTTCACTTTAGAAATGACACTGGGGACCAGTACCTGGATAGATGTAAATCACACATTTACCTATATATGCATTGAATGTTACATGAGAATTACTTAATGAATGTATTAAGAAAACCAAGTGTACACTGTACACGTAGTACGTGTGTTTACCCTGACTTGTGAACAGCACTAAAGTATTTCAAAGTGAGAATTCTGTGTCCACTGAAATGTCTTCATTTATGCAACTATGCAAAGTATGGATCCTGTCTTGCATTCGGTCATTCCAAAATAAGTCTAAGAAATCTTCAAACCACTCATATCTTACAATATGGCTTTGCAAATGCCTAGAAGATGTATCTATCAACAGCAATGATCTTTTATGGCCAAATAGAACCTCTGTGGTCAAAGGCAGTAGACCTCTGAATCACAAATACTGGGGACAATGCATACACGGAAAGCTGTTGCTTTTCTGCTCTTCTTGAAGATTTCCCAGAGGTAGCTGTCTGGCCACAGCCGGAAACAGAATGAACATTGAGATAGATCAGTGGGG
>NW_015223463.1:0-948 GCF_001447785.1 Gekko japonicus | reverse complement strand
GGCCTCTCCTTGTTGCTGTAGGAGGGGCACATTTTCAAGGCCCTGTGTAGATGCAGCCTTCATTTATAGGTGAATGTATGAATTGGGGCTATCAATAAAGCATTGGATTTGAAATGCTAAACCCTTGAACCTGTGGTGTTTAATCTGTGATGGCTCACTTGCACATGCAAATGACTCCTTGGTGCTGAATTTTTCAGGTTATGAATATGCATATATGAACCGCTTCCCAGAAGGAGTTTACATGCAAATTGGTGGGCAGCATCCCATTTTAAACTGGAGGAAGTTCCTCCAGCCTAAGGATCCTTCCGTTAGCCTAAGGAGTTCTTGCATTGAGGAAGAATCACATAATTGGAAGAAGGCCCCTTAGGCAGGAGGAAGGCCTCAAAATTTGCTTAGTGGAGTGGTAGGTTACAGGCCAGTGTGTTGCAGTCAAGGTGTCATTTAGCAGACAGCAATGCAAAAATGCTTTTGGTGTATGTCATTGTCTGAATCACAATAGTGACTTGGACCAACGAAGGACAGTCCATGAAGTCTGGGCGATGTTTATTTGTTTAAAACATAATGTAAAAAAATCACACCAAGAAGTACTTCATTTTCAGGTCCACTCTAACATCTCTTGGCCCTTTGCAGTGCTAGCCTAGCCACAGCTACATGCTATCACTCAGCATCTTACCCAATCTTTACAGGATCAAGATCTCTGTTGACTGGCAACACCAATTTGGTGAATGTATTGAAGCGTTCCCCAACAATATTATTTCTTATTGTCTTGGGGGATAAAGTAGATGGGTAATAGAAATTGGTAGCAAGCCTTAATTTACTATTGCTACAGCATATGCCACAAGAGAATGCATTATTCAAATTTAGTGGGTGGCATTAAAGAAACTTGCATAAAGAACATGCGATAGCCAAACTTCTTTGTGACTGGAATGTAAACTCACCTTTTCCAAT
>NW_015223462.1:0-948 GCF_001447785.1 Gekko japonicus | reverse complement strand
AGTTTACTTATCTTGTGCATAAATCCAGCATGGTTCTACCTTCATGCAAGGCATGTGTTCTGCTACTGGCCAATCACAAGCCATTGCTTTGAGCATCATCCTTTTGAAGTAGGTCTGGCTTCTTGAGTTCTGTGTGTCTCTGGGGTAATTTTTGATTAATAAATTCCATCTGCTGTGCCATGCTAAACCTCAAACTAAAAATAGAGTCTCAAGCATATTTTAGAATTCAAGAGCATGATGAGTAATTGTAGGTGGAAGAAGGCTACAGACTGCCAGTACAGCCTGGGACTCAAACTACAGTGGTAGACAAAAACCACTGTGAGATTCTGTACCAAAGATTCTGTACCAACGCCAGAATAGTGTAACACTTTTATATCAGAGATCAAAATGAATAGTATCTACATTTAAAAACATACAAAGGTCAGCTGGATTTAACAATGTATTTGCTAAAACCACAACAACCTTAGTAGTTCAAATAGAAAATATAGCAGACCAAAGGTCCCAAAATGGAAAACAAGTGTAGAAGCAGGAGGTCACTGGGCCTGTGAATATAGTTCACACCTTGTTTCTCCTGGCCAGATGTAAATGCAACTGAGTTGGAGCAGCATAAGGCTGCTGCAGGTTTGAAGGCTTTCCCAACCCTTAGCTCAGGGGGTTAAGAACAGGAAAAGGAATCACTCAGGGCCAGTGCAAGATCTCTCCTACTGCTGGCCAGCTGTAGTCTTGGGAAATCTCAATAGCAATCAAGCCAAGTAGGTCAGTTGCAAAATATAGCCCCAGGAGGATGCTGGGAATGGGGGACAAAACAGAGTGGGGCTGCTGTCTGAGGAATGAAGCAGCTGCAGTTTGGGGGCTGTGAGTAGGTGATGGGAGCCTCAGATCAAGTGGGCTTCATACCGAAGGAATAAAACAGACATCACCTGTCATTTACCCAGAAAGCACTTTTCT
>NW_015223461.1:0-948 GCF_001447785.1 Gekko japonicus | reverse complement strand
GCAAATGCCCTGTCTGAACGCACCCTGAGGGTGATACTGTAAGTTACCAAAACTCTATGGTTAAACCCAATTCCCCACAGGTTTTCCCTGCCAGCCTTTGAGGTGCTGGCAGGTAACAGAGGAGTTTACTGGGAGGTCTCCTGACATAGTGGGAGACCTGGCAAGCCTAGGCAGGGCCTGGGGAGAGTGATGTCTGGCCTACAGCATAACCCTAAACTTACATCACTTTTGGGTCAGACATGATCTCCACCTTTCTCCAGAAGTGGCAGGAAAGTGAGTGCAGTTTTGGGGGATTTTAAACCTACCATGCATACGAGTTATGTGCCTTATTCGTTTACCTTCACCATCTCATATTCTCTGTAGGAGGGGAAAGGAGGAGAGGATCCCAATGCTTTCTGTGCCACTGTTGCAAAGAAGCTGTGTATCATTTGCTTAGTGGCAACAGCTTTCTTGAGAGCAGTCAGTGTTGGTACAAATGACAAATGGCTCCCCTCCCCCTCACAACAGCCACAGTGACCTTGGGACGGATGGAGGGACTGATGCTTCTTTTCCTTCTCTCCCTTGGAAATAGTGCAAGGGGAGGCAAAAGTTATTATCTCATGGAAGCAAGGCTCATTGAACCTAATAGGACTTACTTCCAGGTAAGAATGCACAAGATCAGGATGTATCCACTATCCCCCTATATTAAGGCAAGCACTATTTGTGAAGCTATCAAATGTGAAGCTTGTGGTGTGCATGAAATCATGCTTATATCCCTACACAATCTAACCTACACGTGAACATTTTTGTAAGTATAAAATGAGACTAACCATTTCCAGACTTTGTATGTTAAAGCTCCATTTCTGCATTTTTTAACAATTTTTGCCTTTCTGGAAGCAATTCATTATTTTTTTTTTCTGTTGAAGGACTCTGCATTATAAAGGACTCTGGGACATAATCATGGGCCAG
>NW_015223460.1:0-948 GCF_001447785.1 Gekko japonicus | reverse complement strand
ATCTTAACCTCTGAGCGACCACAGCCCCTCTTCCATAACAAGCAAGTAGTAAATGAAAGAAAGGGAATTTCCCAGAGCTTAGATGCAAGGATGATCTATTTTATATGTGTAAATTTAAGAGGGAAAAGTAACATGTTTGCATTTGCATAGGCAATTTAAAGATGGATGGCAGTATGGTATAAGAAAATGCTGAATACATCAAGCAGAATGCATTTTTCAATACAGAAAGCTTTCATGATTTCCACTGCCAATAGTATTTGCTTAAATTTAGATGAGATTAATGTTTCCTTGGGTTGTGGCAGAGCTGGAAATAAAACCCTTGCCCTTCTCACTGAATTTATAAGGACAGATGAACACAGCAGAACTGAACTTTATTAAAGGAAAAGCCATTCCCAGAGATGATACCTTGCTAGCTTCAAAACATTTTATGCTGAACTTTATCTGAGAGGCTGGAACAAGATACTTCTGAGAAGTTAGTTTAGGAATCCAGTCTGCCTTTCCTTCCAAACTATGGCAAATACCAGTCCATAAATACTCATGTTGGGTATTTTGAAATCCAGTATTCATTAGAAAAACTGCAGTATCCCATGGCTGAGACAACACAGACAAAAACACAGCAGTTTTAAAATAGTGGGGATATCTGCCCATAGTATTTAAAGTCATAGCAATGACATTAACATGTTTTAGGAGTTGGGGTAGTAAGAATCTTCCAAGGGAGTAAGCTGAACTCATGTTTTCAACATCCTGATTGGACACCTCACCACTATGCTACATTGTCAGAGCCAGAAACATCACTGAGCCTGTTCTCCAGTTCTGCAATTAGGTGTGAGTAGCAAAGGGCAGGGACATCCCTGGGATGTTACTGATGTTTCATCCAAGCGGTCCTTAGGCAGCACTGCTGGTTTTTGTCACCATGTTTGGTGGAGAAACTGCAGTTGTTGTGGATAC
>NW_015223459.1:0-948 GCF_001447785.1 Gekko japonicus | reverse complement strand
CAGTGAAAGATTTTCCTGATATGTTTAAAAAGCTTCCTCACACTTAGTGGATGGGCTGCATGAGACTCGCTCACCCTAAGCAATGATTTGGCCTGCATAGGATGTTCAGGAGCCCCGTGCTGGTGGAGTTCAGCCCTCTGAGTGCCTTTTAGAATCAAAAACAAATGCTGAAAGATGTTGTAGAAGTTGTTGCTCTTCATTCCGTGATGACCAGCAATGTCATCATTAGCATGCAGCTTTAATTGCATTGGAAATATTGCATTAAACGATTTTATATATTTAGATTTGGGCAGGAGGGTTTTTTTCATCCTGAAGTCTCCCGTCAACTTATTGTGGCTCAGGTGCTTGAGCCAAATCCAATTAGACATTGCAAACTTCATTTCCACTGAAACACAATCAATGGTAACTTATTTTCAAAGCACGCGGCTTTCTCTAATTGTTAGCACCAGCCTCTCCTGAAGAGATGGTTAAGCAAATTAGGCCATCACACATATGAAAATTACCCTATTTATGTTGGCAGCTTTCTGCGTTCCTGATGAGGTGTCTCAAACTAATGGAATAATGAAAACGCAAAACAGATTTACCTGTCTTAATAAGGGAGAAAGATAATGAACTAAAATTAAAAATGAAACTCTTCTGATGCGACAATCTAATCTCGCTTCCTTTTTTTAAAAAAAAATTAATGCTGCTGCAAAAGTTAGATCATTTTTTAAAAATATAATACACTTCATGGTGAAGTAAGATGTTGGTATTGTTCTTGCAGCCCAATCTTATGTAGAAATAGGCTCAAAGTGATGACACGGAAGATCAAGGATTGGGATCTCCTGCACTGTTTTGTTTTTTAACAACTAAGGGTGCAATTCTAAGAACACTTTCCTAGAAGCAGATCTAAGTAGGATCTCCTTAGGATTGCTCTCTAACAGTACAGTACCAAGGATTAGAAGTATG
>NW_015223458.1:0-948 GCF_001447785.1 Gekko japonicus | reverse complement strand
GCTACTTGTCTCTGCCTCCAATCAAGTGCACTGAACACTTAGTATTTAGGATGCCTCTAAGCTTCTACATTTTGGGTGCCCTGCCCAAAGGTGGAAGGGTGAGAAGAGACAAGTATTCTGTTAAAGGTATAGTTGTAAGCCAATCATCACTATATCCAATATAAAACTGGGTGTCCTTTATATGTATAATTAAAACTGTACAAGACCAGTCACAGACATTATATTTGAGGAAACTCCCCAGACATGCAGAAAAATATGAGGGGGGGAGAAGGGGGGGAAGAGAGAAGACCCCTTTAAAAAGCCCAATGAAGACTGCTTATGCTCCAGGAGGGAATATTGAAAGTAGCTAAACATCAGTTATAGGAGAAAAAAGGAGAGAATCATTCAGCTTGCTCTTGACAGCTTAATGAATCCTGGAAGGGAAGAAAGATTTCCAAACTATTCCCTCTCCCACAATCCCTTGTGGACCCCCAAGCTTGACTTAATATTAAGTGGCTGGTCCAGCTATAGATTATGAAAATGAAAAGCCTGGTCATCCACACACGAAGTAAGAGTCTCTACCACAGATCTGGGGTAGAAATCTTTCCACGACTGTGTTTTTTCTACAGAAAGTTTTCAATTTCTAAAAATACTAATAAGTTTTATGGGGGAAGCTGAATAATGAATGGATACCAATTCAATATCAGGGAAATTGGTTGGTTCAAAGTCATAAACAATATTTTTCATTGATTATCCGTATGAAGTGTAACAGAGTGTAAGATATACACAGCCCTATTGATTTGGAAATGGGGAGCAGAGGCATGAAACACACAATAATCAAAGCCAAAAATCAATCTATACTTCCAGTTGATTGGCTGCGCAAGTCAACGGCAGACTGAGCTGCTGAAATAGCCTAGGACAGGGATTTCCAACCTTTTGAAGCCTGTGAGTACCTTTGGAATTCTGACA
>NW_015223457.1:0-948 GCF_001447785.1 Gekko japonicus | reverse complement strand
TTTTGAGAATTTCAAGGTACAAAAAAGCACAAAGCACCTTATGCTGACTAAGAGCATTGTTGAGGACCCTGAGCTGGGTGGAAGGGCAGTATAGAAATGTTTTAAATAAATAAACTGTTCTAAACTTAGAATTGTGTTATGCTGATTGGCAGTGGCTCTCCTGGGTTTCGGGGAGAGACAGTTTTTTTCTCCACCAGGTGTCTGAACTCCTTTCAGTAGATGCTGGGAAATGAACTCAATATATTCTTTTGCAAAGCAGGTGGTTTACCACGGAATGACAGGCCCAGTTCTCTCTTTAAGCACGTAACATAAAAACATTTGAAGCAGAACTGAAAATGCAAGTCTTAACTCTGAAGTCCAACGTAACAACACAGATGTACATGTAAGATTCTGGGAAACTTGAAATCCGGTTAATATAGCACATTATGTGAGAAAAAGGATTTGACGTGATATGTGTGTGTGTGAGCAAATGCCACTCTTTTTCTCACCAAGGGTGGTTAAACTGGGTGGAGTCCCTGAGTTATTTCATGCGTTTCCGTACCCAGGACAGGAAGTGAAAGGCAGGAAGTCGGAGAGCTGAAGCTCTGTGCCAATCTGTCACATGATGCATGGTTATAGTGTTTGTGGATACAGCATACTGTATTAATAAGCATACACTGAGGGATCATCATCTAGTCTAGTATTCTCTTTCCAGCAACAGCCAGGCAGATGCTTCCTGAAAGCTTGCAAGCAAGACATGAAAGCAACAGCTCTTTTGTTTGCCCCCAGTAGCTGGTACTCAGAGGCAGACTGCCTCTGATCATGGAGGTTCCACCTGGCTATTGTGACTGCTGGACCCTGATAGCTTTGCCAGCATCTTCCTGTTTGCTACAATGGCTGGTTGGATGTTTCCAGAATCTCAAAAATGAGAGACCTCCCTCAGTTAGAGTTGCCAGCTCCAGGTTGGGG
>NW_015223456.1:0-967 GCF_001447785.1 Gekko japonicus | reverse complement strand
TTCTGCTCCGTGTGAACGGGGCCAACATTCCCCACATTTAGGAAGAAAGGAGGCAATTTGGCTAACAGCAGATTGTGACATTTGGGAGTCACAGTGGCACATACACTGACCTTGGAACCCCCTAATGAGCAAAATAATCACAATGTGTTTCAGTGGACTTCCGAAACAGGACTTTTGATAGAAATGCTGGGAAACATGCTTAAAAGCACCTTAGTGGCAGTGTTCCCTCTAAGCTGAGTTAGTGTGAGCTAGCTCACAGGTTTTTAGCCTCTGGCTCACACATTTTTGTCTTAGCTCGGGAAGGAGGGCTCCAGAACAAACTAATTTATGCAGTAGCCAAATCACCTGCTCACACCTTTAATGCCAGTAGCTAACAAAGTGGCAGTTTTGCTCACAGGGCTCCATAGCTTAGAGGGAGCATTGCTTAGTGGGTGTACTTAGTTTTCATGTTCTGTTCTGTGCTCTGCTAGCTAGGTAGCCAAAATAACAAAGTCCTCAGTACGGAAAAATTACCTCCGCTTCCAGAGTCCTTCACACTTCATTATGTCGCTTAACTAACTCTTCTGGGAGCAAACAGGGCCAGAAGGACAGAAATCTAGCCTCAGCTTGTTTGTTAGTCCTCAAAAGAGGCAGTCTTTCCATACCATTTGAGGCTGCGGGCTCAGTGTACAAAACTGTCTCATATCAAGTCAGACCAGGAGAACCAGAGTCAGTGTGGTGTGGCAGCTGGACTACTAGGATCTCGGGAACAGGGCTGCCAAGGGCCACCATGGGCTCCCAGACAAAGGTCCCATCTCCCCCTCCCCCACTATGACCCTCATACAAACTTCTCGACTAGGAATGTCTATTTCTCAAAATTTTGGAAAGTGATTTTCGTTTCTTTAGAAATAAGGGGGATGGTTCTTTCTGAAATGTTATTGAAGTCAGGGCTGGCCCATGGTTTTTTGGCACCCTAGGCGAAACTAGC
>NW_015223455.1:0-948 GCF_001447785.1 Gekko japonicus | reverse complement strand
AAATGCTCTCCAGGCTTTTGACCTCTGCCGAACCATTCAGTGAACACAAATAAAATGGTTTAGCATGTTATCATACGGTTCCGGGCTACCTTTCCTTTTTTGGATTGTGGTTTTGTATAAAACCCTTTGGAGAGACACAGTCCCATCAACAGAGGACACTCTCTGCGTTAGACATTTCGCTGCGTTGCTTTCACACGGCATCTGTATTGCAGAGGCTAGAAATGGCAAAACAAGTCATTACGGGAGTATTTTCAGTACAGATGTGCTTATTATGGTTGAATCAAAGAAATGAAGAAAACATCTTCTTCTCTCGCTTTGCTTAGAATCTGAAAAGGCCACCGATGCACCATTTGTGTCCCAGCAAATTGCCGAAGATTTCTGAGACGTGCATGCTGATGAAGCTCTCCTGATCCTCATCTTGATCTTTCTAGAGACACGGAAGAATATAAAAGGCAGGCTACTGAAGGGTGTGAATAAACCTAAGACCGTGCCTTGACATTTTCCCTGGAGATGGGTTGTTCAGTCAGCCTCAGCACTGCTAAACTGTACCGTGAATGCAAATGAAATTCAGGCTAGACAGAAGAGGCTTTGAAAGAAAGTCTTGGAAATACAAAATGCTCCAATAATTCAGACCTTCATAAAACAGTGCTTCCTCTTCATACACTTGTTCAGAAGTGCAGCCTTTCCTACTTTTCATTTTCTAGTAAAGAACTCTCTGATGTTGCCTGTAACTGATCAGCTCTGGCAGCAGGACGATCCAAAACAGAGAGATGGGCTTTCCCCATTCATCGAGGTTGATAGCCATGGGATTAACTAAACGGCTGAAAGTTTCAGGATGATGCATATCTGGCCCAGTCTAGTAAACTTCCTGTTTGTCTGAAAGCTGTCTCACATGTAAAGGAGGCCGATCTGTAATTCCCTCATTGCCGTATCCCCTTCTGGATGGGG
>NW_015223454.1:0-948 GCF_001447785.1 Gekko japonicus | reverse complement strand
TGCTAGCAAACACCTCAAATAGGTCTGTGTAAATGGCAAGTTTGATAAATGCCATGTTACACATGAACAGTAAAAATTAATTTTGTAGATGGTCATTTTTGACACAGATCCTTCTCACAGCTTTCAATGAGAATGAATGGATGAGGTCAAAAGACATGCAAATTTGAAAATCTAATTAGCTTTGTCTCTGCACTTGTGCATGAATAAAATGAAATCAAGTACCCAGTTTCCCTAAAGTATCTGCATGAAGCCTACAAATATTTGAACGGACTGCACTTCAGCAAATGTATGAGCACGGTAATGAATCATCTCATGATAGAATAAAATTAAAATCAATTTGAAAACTTATTTAGGGATCCAACCAAAATGAGCTTTGGGAAATGATTCTCCTGAATGTACAAGGTGGATGCTGTAACTTCAGCTTTGGAAGATAATTGTGTCTTAGTTCATTATTTTGCAGTTCTCTCTTCTATCAACATCTGTGGCGGAGAAGTGAGATCATTCATAGACACAGAGGCCCATGATTTCCCTTAGTAATATACTCTCAAAATAGCTCATTGTTGAGGGGAAATGCTCCGGCTCAGATCCAGGGGTTCCTTCCCATCATGGAAGGACTGTGCCATGAGTCGAAGGGAGCCTCTGGATCCATCTACATCATATTTTTTTGTAATCAACCATGATCTTTTTCTTAATGTGAACTTCCTTTTTTAATATCCTCTGGCTCTCCAAAAGGTATCTTGGAACAAACAAACAAGCAAACAGGAAATCAAGTCTTGCTTAATGTGCAGATCTGTCAAAAGAATGGTGGAGTTCTTAAAGATCCAAACACGAATAGGGATGCATGCCTGAAAAATGACGACAACAGTATTTTTGGAGCTGAATTGTCTGTTTTCAACCAAATGACACCATAATTGCAGGTGAATTAGTGCTGCCTGTCCACTAAAGAAC
>NW_015223453.1:0-948 GCF_001447785.1 Gekko japonicus | reverse complement strand
ACCTAGATTTGCATCAGCCACCCAATCCAGACTTAAGGCCGCCAAGGTGCCCAAGCAGAGTCTTTTACTTCAGCCTTCTACTCACCTCAGGTCCTCTCACCCGCCTCAGTCCTCACCTACTTGCTTGGCAATGGATAACATCAGGCAGTTGGGTGCTCTCCGTCATAGCGGAGGGCTATCTCATAGACTTCTGTCAAGTGCCTATATTTTTGAACTTTGTTGCTACCCCTCAGTCAGCTGTGCTCCTGGAAGAAGTGCAGAGACTTCTGCACAAGGAAGTGATAGAACCGGTCCACCCTGCTCACCTATACCATGGCTTCTATTCCCATTACTTCATGATCCCGCCTTATTATGGACCTCAGGAACCTAAATGGTTTCATAGCTTACAAGAAGTTTCGGATGATAACCTTTCAGACCATCCTTCCCCTCCTCGAACGAGGGGCCTGGATGACAACCCTGAACTTACAGGACACTTACTTTCACGTCACAATTCATCATACACACAGAGAAGATTTTTGTGTTTCGCAGTGGGGGAACACCACTACCAATACAAGACCCTTCGGTCTACGCCCCCCAGGGTGTTTACGAAATTCATGGTGGTCATCGCCACTCATCTTCGTCTATGGGGGATATGAATCTTCCCGTACATAGACGATTGGCTCGGTGGCAAATTCCAAGACTACTCTTCTCCAGCACATAGATTCGACCCTAGAGTTGCTGAAGGAACTGGGTCTGTGTGTGAACCAAAAGATGTCAGTGCTCCTCCCCTCCCTGAACGGTCCTGGACTTCAGGGTCTGCAAGGCTTTCCTCCCCTCCAAGAGGGCGGATGACATTATCGCTGTTATAAGGCTGATATGCTCTCAGAGGAATGCCTCGGCGAGGCAACTGCAGCATCTTCTGGGTCTGATGGCTGCCACTGTGGTTGTGATTATCTTCGCCAGGCTTCA
>NW_015223452.1:0-948 GCF_001447785.1 Gekko japonicus | reverse complement strand
GCGAGGGAGCTCAAATTCAGGGTATGCAGCCGAGCAGAACCACTCACAATCTGATTATAGAGCACAAATTGAGAGCCGATGACAGCACCTTCAGAAGTAGTATCAAGGAAGTAATGGAAAACAAACCATTTGATTTTCCAGGCATGGAAAGAGAGAGAACAGGAAAGCTGGCAAGCTCAGAGTCAAGCCTTTTGATTGGATGTGGGTGGTGGTGGTGGAGGGAGACCTCAGGCTCTGGGAACGTCTTGAGATAGGGAAAGGAAAGAAGGCTGAGGGCAGAAAGGAGGTATGTTCAAGGTAGTCTTAGTTACATCGCCATGAACTAGAGCACCAAAAGGAGACACAAGCAATACAAAGTGAGCATCGTGTGTGACAAAACTTCACAAGTCAGAGGCTGGTGGAACCAGGATCTCTGTTTGTTGTTAGGTAGGAACACGCCAAGGATAGGCAGGCATTGTGCCAAGAGCACCTTGATTGAGCTGAAATACTTTGCACTACGGTATGAAAGCTTTTGGTGCCTGAGGGGATCAATTTCACTCTGTGCTTCATTGTGCCAGTTAATACTTCTCTGAGCTTTTCTTGCTGCCCGTAAATCTCTCTCTGAGCTTGCCATTGTGCCAACAGGTTATAATGCAGTTAGGCTGGGTGTTCCTGCTCCTGTCTGTTCTCCTGCCATCAAGCCTCCTTTCTTCTGTATATTGCCAGAAACTACATTTGCCAGGCCCCATGTGAGTGGCAGGCACAAGCTGGTAACAGATACAATATGGAGGAAGATAGAAAAGGAGACCAACACAATAGAGGCTTGCTGGCCATGGTGACACACACACACTCGGGGTTCCACAGAATAGAATTAGTCAGGTGCCCAGTAGGTATAAGTGATTTTTTGGCTTCCAGTTATGAATCCTGATTGCAGTCTTTTTAAAATATACTATATGCTGTAGCCTGGGT
>NW_015223451.1:0-948 GCF_001447785.1 Gekko japonicus | reverse complement strand
GTGATCTGACACACAGGTAATCTATGTCATTTTCTGACAGCCTTTTCGGTTCTAAAGCCAAATTGTGTTTGTGCGAGAGTGAGTAAGTCAAAGCAGGTGATTAATGGCTCGGGACTAAACAAGACATTTGTGTTTTTTCATTTTTCAGGTTAATGGCCTACATTCTTCCATAGCAGAATCTGAGCAGCGTGGGGAGATGGCACTCAAAGATGCTCGGACAAAGTTGCTTGACCTTCAGACTACCTTACACACCCGCAAGGATGAGCTGGCTCGCCTACTGCGTGATTATCAGGAGCTGATGAATGTGAAATTGGCTCTGGACATTGAGATTGCCACCTATAGGACATTGCTGGAGGGAGAGGAGAGCCGGTAGGTGCAGAGCAACCAGCCAGGTTTGGTTGAACATGGAGCTGGGTGCACAAGACCCCTACGATGTGGAGGCCTTGATGTTTTGAATGGGGCTGTTTGTCCCTTTCAGCCAGGATGACACTTCCCAGTACAGGAGGAAGAACCACAGATAATATCATTCAAGAGTTTAGGTAGATTCAGATATGTACTGGTAGGAACCAAGACTAAGGAAATGGTACTAGAGCCAAGAATCTGGAATAACATCAGTACCATGGACAGAGGTGCTAGAGATGACAGGCTAAAGCCAGAAAGGGGTAAACTAGTTTTAGGACAATACTAGACATGATGAAGGTTCTCCAACAGAGCAACCGTTTGTAAAAGACAAGTTGTATGGATGTGAAGTCATGTTTGGATTGAGGCCATGGTTTAAAGATATAAAGGGAGGGGGGCTTTTAAAAGGGTGCAGTTAATTTCCAGTTCTTAACAGGTGGATCTGTACAGCTCATAAACGTTTAGACAATATAAAAGGAAAAACTACATAAAATATCGGGTTTTAGATAAAATACAGACCAAATTCCCAGTTTGGTGTAGTGGTTAAGT
>NW_015223450.1:0-948 GCF_001447785.1 Gekko japonicus | reverse complement strand
AAAAAAAAAAGGAAAGAGGATCATTGGATGAGGAGAAATCAGAGAGGCATTATGCGGTGCCCCCTCATGCGCTTTCAATTGATGACGCTTCAACAAAGAGGTGGAACATAACAATCCTGAGCAAACACGCAGGATAACAGAGCCAAGACACACAATGCACATTATTAAAAGGAGCTGCCTCCCCGCGACGCTGCCTGATGGGAAGAACTCTTTCCGCTACAGCCTCTCTGCAGCCATTATCGTTCTCAGCTTACACCAAAATAGTACAAGGGCCCATTCATTACTGGAGTGGTATTCAGCAACAATGGGGGAGAGGAGGGGGTGGGGGGGAATCACAATTTTTATCAAAGCCATTTGGTGTCATGGAGAGAGACGAGAAAGCTCCGTTTCCAGAAAGACATTTTTTTGTAAAGGTGGTTCTTTTAAAAAAAGAAATAATAAAACAGCCATTAACGGCATTTTCTGGTGGTACGACTTCAGCTTTGTGAATTTAATCTACTTTTACAATTAAAAATACCTTAAAACACGCACACATAAAAACCCCGTGACTCTGGACATTTTCCCGAATTATATAAGGATCTGTGTGTCCCCTGTTTCGAAATTTGCTTGGTGGGTTTGACAGAATGCTACGCATCTTCTGGGGTAGGGAGGTCAAACACAGTGGGGCACACAGCAAAAATGAGCTCGTACAGAAAAATGCCGGCTCGAAACTCACCCTCAACGTCCCCAAAGGTTCTGTCTGGGGGCTGGAAAAGTGCCAGCAATGAACAAAGACAGTCGCTGTCTGAAACAAACACAAGCATGCCCAGCTGAAGCACACCTGGAGTTCCAAAGTGAGGTAGGCAGGGGCGGTAAATATAAGGCAACAGCTGGGAGACAGATGAAAGCCAGAATCCATGGGGAATCCATGTCCAAGGAGAGCCCAGGCATGTGGCAAAGCAGGCTTCC
>NW_015223449.1:0-948 GCF_001447785.1 Gekko japonicus | reverse complement strand
CCAGGTATTTCCCAACCTGGAGCTGTCAGCCCTATTGGAGGATGGGAATTAAGAGAGGAAGAGAAGCTGATCCGGGTGGTTGTACATGTTTTGTTTCCGTGCAGAAACACAAAACTGCGCATGGGAACTATACATGTCATTGCCACGATAAGTGTGAGGTAAAATCTGCAGGGAGGGGGGAAAGAAACATGCTTATGGGTGGCAAAGTAACAATGTTGTTTTTGTAATTTGGGAAACCACCCATATATTTCATTTGGGCTGTGAAATTTGACACCTACACCGGTCTTGCATTTTCCCCACCACTATGCTTTGTTTTATGCCTCTGACTGCTACACTGCACTGGGATTGGCTGAAGACTCCCAGAGGCATGTACAAGCCTAGCACTTTACAGCAAACTTATGGCTTAAAAACAAGTCCCGGAATAAAATATTAAAGACGCATGCGTTGGCTGCTTGGCATGTAAATAATTTCATTGGGAATGAGTGCACAATTATTACTTCGGTAAAGGAAGGTGCCAAAAGACCAAGGGTCATTCATATCGAGCTTTGTTTCATTTGTGCTGTTGAGAAATGCTGCTCCCTCTCTATTTCTCACTCATTTAACTCCTATTTTTTACCCCCCAAATTTGCTTTCTATGCTTTTTTTTCCAGCTTTTAACCTTTTCCAGACTCATTTAACATTTGCGCCTTTTGAAATTCAAATTTGACAGATCCTTGCTTGCTGGATCTTGACATGGGGACACAGTGCAAGGAATATCAGGTTAAGTGGTTCTTTGACTACAAAAACAAGATCTGCACCCAGGTTTGGTATGGTGGGTGTGGCGGGAACGCCAATAGATTTGAGACAGAAGCTGACTGCGTTAGCAGATGCTTGAAGCCATGTAAGTACCCGTACGGGGCAGGGCGGGGTAACAATTTTGCACTTTAAAATATTTGTCAAGCAAACTTT
>NW_015223448.1:0-948 GCF_001447785.1 Gekko japonicus | reverse complement strand
TCAAAATATCAAGTTCATTCTCTAACAGCTACCAGGAAAATAGACTGGGAGGGGAGGGAGGCAGTGCAGTGAGACACCTCATTAGAGCAGCCAGACTAAATTACTAATAGATGTATTCAGGTAACCCATCTAATGCATGTATGCCCTAGGATGATCCTAAATTTCTCCAGCACCATTCAGACAGCCAATCCTCCCCACGTTGATTTGGTTCAGTGCCTGTGTCTGCAATTTATTCCCCAGAACACTTGGTTATCAGTTCCATCCCCACTCCCAACTCCCTCCCACTGTGTATTCCAAATCAATAAAATATTTGAGGTCAATAACAAATAGGAAAGGGAACGTTCCCTGTTTTTAGCCATCAGGGTAACAGACACAGAAGACACACACAGCTTTTACGGAACAGTATCACAGCAGTGAGGTCTGACAGCATCCCCAAAATACTAGATTTGCATTGTGCAACCTTTCAGTTGATCACAGCTCCTGGGTCCCTGACAGCTCTGTGCCAGGCAGCAGAGGATATAGATGTAGATTTTCCCATCACTGCATCACCATGCTGGGTAGTGGTCTTACTGGTTATATTCCAGCCTGTTATGCATTGCTGAGAGGCACAGAAGCCAAGGAAGGAAGAAGGAAATCTTATTTTCCAGTGGTCACTGATGCCACTGTTGCTTTAGGCCTCACATGCATATCACTGTGGAGAAACACCCTTGCCTTTGTGTGTAAATGGCTGCCTGGCAAGAGACAAGAAAGACAATACATAAATAGCGTCCCTGGGGATGGTTGATGGCCACATGATACAAAAAATGCTGAAGCTAAGCAAGTCTGAATCTGGTCAGTGTCTGGATGAGGAGATCTTAGGTAAGCTACCTTCCATGAAGGAAGCAACTTGAGATACACATGCAATAAACAAAATAATAAACATGAAAGGATAGCAATGACAACAGACAG
>NW_015223447.1:0-949 GCF_001447785.1 Gekko japonicus | reverse complement strand
AACAAATATGTTAATTTCATTATGTCATAGCCCTAGAAGTACTTTCAATCTCATAATTACTCAGCTTATAAGATTCTTTTTAACTTCTCTACTACAAATACCATTCCAAAAAATAATTTTTAATACAATTCATTGCCAGTTAGTTTATTATAAGTTTGTCTACCCTCATTTAGAGTTACCCACTTTTAAACTATCATACCACCCATCATATTGAATTTCCAATCTTCATACACAAGCAAAGTAAGAGGAAAATAATAATTTTTTAAGTAACATAATCCTGGCCACAATACAATATTCCAGTTCTTTTTTCTCTTGGTTGTTCCTGTTCTCTTCTATATGTCGTCTATCTTTATACACCTGGCTTTTATTTCCCTGGTCATCTTCTCCGTAGTCCCAAATGTATGATTGGCATTGCATTTTGTATTCCTTTATTCTTTTCTTTACATTTTTTTGTCTTTTTTGCTTCCTATTTTTCCTCTTAGGTGAGGGCAGCCGCCCTTTTTGTAATCGTCCTGTTTCCAATTTTCCTCGGTCCACCACCAAATCTTTAGCAACATCTGGCTTCGATAGACTTTCTTTTATAGACACAGTCTGAATCACCGATGGCTCTCTTTCCTGTTCCTTTCCATGCAGCTCATCTTTCTTTTGTGTTCCCTGTGTTTTTTCTTGTACCTCTACTATTTCAATATGAGAGTTTCTTAACACCTTTTCACAAATCACTTTAAAGGTATGTATCGCTTCTTCAATCAGCTGTTTTTGAAAATGATCCCACTGTTCCCTCGTAAGGTCGCATAGTTTTATATCTCCATCCATTTTTTCTTTTTACTGCCTCGATTCCTTGACTTCAACCCTCTTAACATAAATATCCTTCAGAGAGTTCCAAATGTCTTTCCATGTTGCATAAGTAATAAAAGGTAATGATATTTTAAGCAGTTTTTCTTACCCCTTT
>NW_015223446.1:0-948 GCF_001447785.1 Gekko japonicus | reverse complement strand
TATGCAATTTAAGTTGCTACTGAATTCGTATTTATAAAGATTTGATTCTGTTTCATTGGTGTTTTTTTATAGTTGTAACGCATATCAAGGGCCTCTTAGCAGAGAGCAGTGAGATGTAAATTTTCTAAATAAATAATGTGAAAACTGGCTCTCAGTTAATTCATGAGTGCTTTCTGCTGCTCTTGGAAGTATCTATACTACAAATGTATATGCATTTATGTGAGTCTAACTGTCCTGGCTTTCCCCCAAAGAACTCTGGGAATGACAATTGGCAATGATGTGGAGAATTCTATTCTAGCAATCTCTACCCTTCCTGCACAAAACTACTGTTTCTAAGGTTTCTTTGGGAGACAGAATGAATATTAAACCAGTTTGTCTGGGGCGCTGAGGTAAAATGCATTGGTTCCAATTGTTTATGGATTTGTTTTTTGTCACATGTCAATAATCCATTTTTTGACCTTTACCAAAGTAACAGCTATACTTCTCGCAAATCTTCTTTACTGAAATGTGCATCAATAAGCAATTCAGAAGGTATCGAGCTCATTCTTTTAAAAATGATGATTCTGTTCTAAGGGAGGGGCAAATCTATAGGAGAGTTTGTTTTTATAGAATTATACCTAGACTACAGATTCTATAGTCTATACCATATTTATTCAATTGCAAAATGCTTCTCAATCTGAAACACAGGAAACTTGTGGATGGTGGGAGCCAGGGGAGCTCAGTATGTCTCTCCATATTTCATTCTTACATCTACATGCATCCAAAACCAGTTGGGGCCAGGGGAGGGTATCTTGCCTAGCCTGGGCCTCACTCAATGGAGGCCTCTAATTTAGATATTTGTTAATTTTTTGGCATTTGCTAAGTTTCTCGATTTTTTTTTTAATGTCCATTCCTATCAGACCAAAATATAACACACACTCTCAGGTAAGAGCAACAAATTTAAGTGAA
>NW_015223445.1:0-949 GCF_001447785.1 Gekko japonicus | reverse complement strand
ACCTACATGCACAAAATTATATACATGTAGCAGTTTACTGCAGCCACCTGGCTGAATGCACAGGTGTTCGTGTGGGATAGTGAGCTTGATGCACATTCATTGAATGTACAGTGAAGTCTGAAGTGAGTGATAGATAGCCAACAGCACTGACACTGCTATTTTGGAATAGACTCTCAAGAGTCTTAGCAGCATTTCTCGGCACCTTTTTACTAGGTTTTCTACATTCCATATTTCTTCAGTATCCCGCTTTCTCTGTGACTCACTTGACTGCACATTCACTTTTGTGTGTGTTAATATGCAAGTGTATCAGTCATCCTCTCTGCCTTCTCATCATGTATTTCATCCATCTTTTCTGTCTGTGCCTTTCACCTACTTGTCTTCCATTATACTTTCTCTGACCATTCCAGCTTCCTCACTATTAATCAAGGCAACATTACTCTTTAAGTACTATTAATGTTTCATTAATAGTATTAGCCATATATTTGCAATTTTTGCTCATTCATGTTCCCTGACTATTGGAAAGTTGCCTTCCCAGAATGGTAAGAAGAACAGGGTAGCCTTACAGAATCAGTTTCCTTGAAAGAAGTATGAAGTGGATGCTTATAGTATGTTTTTGTAATAAGTTGCTTACAATTGCACGCATTAGCAGGTGTTATGGACACCAGAGCAAGCATGTGGGTACTCTAGATTCACACCAGTTAGGAGCTGGATGTTCACACAGTGAAAAGACACAGAGACAGGGTATATTTAGTAGGTCCCAACTTCAGTCTTAGCTACCTCCAGCAAAAGAGATTTCAGCAAGGAAAGATTAACCTCCAGAAAAGCCAGCTAGAGAAGGCAGCACTGGATTAGAAGGACTTGAGTTCTGATCCAATGTGAAACTCTTTTGGACTGCAGCATCAGGACCGTGAAGCTCTTAAAATCAACTTGTCCCCACAGAAACCTGATT
>NW_015223444.1:0-949 GCF_001447785.1 Gekko japonicus | reverse complement strand
ACAAAAACTGCAGAGGAGTAGTTCACACATGCCAAGTGTATTACTTCATTATTGTACATTTTATGACCCCAGAGGCAAAGGTTCCATTGAAAAGCCATGTCGATATGATACAGGATGGGATGAAAAGTGCTGTCTAAAGTGTTAGATCTGCCCATTCACACATGGAAGCCTGCACTGCATGTTGTGAAGAACCTGTATGTGTGAATCACATACAGAAAATGTTGTGACAGTTTGACTGCTTGGAGGCAAGTCCAGCAGCATCTTTACAGTCCAGAAAAATTTTCACATGGGAAGGGGTAATTGGTTTGGATATAAATTCGTGATTGTCCAACTCCCCTTGGCTTGATTGGTAAATGAATTGCCAACGTCATGGAATATGTACCAATGATACAAAAAAGTCACCCCCTGAGCTTCTAAA
The DNA here is from genome assembly GCF_001447785.1 of Gekko japonicus. Classification (NCBI taxonomy): domain Eukaryota; kingdom Metazoa; phylum Chordata; class Lepidosauria; order Squamata; family Gekkonidae; genus Gekko; species Gekko japonicus. Next base: position 531 of record NW_015223444.1, on the reverse strand, counting down.
TAGCATGTATGTGTGTATGCTGCACGCACATGCGTGGCATGTAGGCATGTTCTCGGTTGGCTGGTTGGGGAATTTAGTTTAGGGGCCAACTGGGAAGGTCAGGCATATTGCATAGGCAAATGTGCAGTGCTTCTGGACTCATTGAATTGGTTCTTTTCCTTTCTCCCTCCAAAAGGTCACATTTACATTTTATTCCATTATGCATGGCTTGCCTTTGGGGCATACGTGATTTTTTTGTTCCCCCTAACCTGGAAATTCCTGCCTAGATTGATTGCTCAAGCCAGGAGCTAGGGTATTGGTTTTCTTTGTAAATTATGGTCCCATTTTACAAGAATAAGTTCTGAATTTTTAGCAGTCAAACTCTTCCATCAAGATTCAGTGAGGTGTTATAAATATTTTGGAAGTATCCGTCTGCTGGACTGTAGTGCTGGATAAGGGGCCGAAGCTCTAGGGAAACTGTTTAAGAGCTCACGTGTTGAGTGCCATTAAGAGTGAGATCTCTGCCTGTTTCAAAGGCTCTGAGCAGGACAC
>NW_015223443.1:0-949 GCF_001447785.1 Gekko japonicus | reverse complement strand
TTCTGGAAATTTTACATCTCTAGTAATGTCTCCTCAGACTAGCAGTGGCTCTCCCGGTTCTCAGGCTGAGGTCTTTCACATGATCTCCCACCAGGTCATTTAAATTAAGATTCTGGGGATTTAACCTGGGACTTTCTGCATGCCAAACAGATGCTCTGATGCTGAGCCAGATGACCCCTCCTGGAGATGCTTGGATGTATCTATTTAACCTGGACAGTATACCGGTCAGTAGTGAGTGGCTTTATTTACCTCCACCGCCCCTTCTCCAGTAAGACTAAATTATGCTGCAAGCAGTCAACATTTCTTCCAATGGAGTTACTTGCATGATAAAAAAAGGAGCTCGGAGTGAGGCCCTTTCTGCAGCCAGTCAACAGAGAGCAAAAGTCCCAGGCCTACTGAATGTCCTGAAGAAGAATTCTGAAGTTTTACTGTTGAAGTTCAGGTGCTTGCATGGGGAACCATAAGAGAAACTGCTCTGAGCTTTTGGTGGAACATCAGCATTTAAGTTAGATTTAAAAAATCAGAATCAATCAGACACCTGCAGAGATAGATCTGCAAACCTACATTTGTCTCTTAGAGAGATATCAGCTGTCAGTTGCCTTAAAACTCTGTGTGTCTAGTTCAACCCCAATTGGAAACATGAACAAACATCCATCCACTTACGGCAGCATTTTCAGTGCATAAGCATGGGCTTCCCAATTATATTTTCTCAAAGCCAACAATAAGCATTTCTTTGCCAGTGTCTTTTGAAGGCTAAGAGAGATGTCACTTTTATTAGAATGTGGCTATAAAGAGTACTTCAATAGAATGAAATACCTGATGAAAACTGCTCAGAGACAAGGTTCCACATTTGCAATTCCAGCTTTTGATCCTCTAGAGAGAAGATGGGTCCCATTAAAAGCTGTCTCTGGATCTGTGCTTCAGCACCACCCTGCTGTGCAGCTGGCTT
>NW_015223442.1:0-949 GCF_001447785.1 Gekko japonicus | reverse complement strand
CATTTTATCCTCCTTTTCACTCTTCAAAACTGAGCTCTGTAAAATTGGATTTGCAAATTTTCAGGTTGGATAAATTTTAACCAAGGAAATACCCTCGCCTGGGGTAACTATGGGGTAGTTTACAAACAGTTTTTGAAACATCTGCAGTTTGAACAGCAGCTCAATTTGTTATAGTCTCAAATTACTTTTGAAACTTCTTTTAGTTTTAAAACTGGGTTGCCATTTGGATGGCGGGGTGGGAAGGTGCTGTTTGAAAAAGTCAGGCCCCCAGCTCCGTTGAGTGCATGGAACTGGTAACATAGGCCTTTGTGTTCTGAATGGGGTTAACAGCTGTTCTTCTACCTATCCTTAGTGAATTTGTTTAATCTTTTTAAAAGACTTCTAAAAGACTTTTATATGTTATCACAGCACTGCAGGAGTTGGTTACATGGGGCTTCTTCCTACACCATTGCTGAGTGATAATGCTGTGGAAAGTAACCATGAGATCGGCCTTCCCATGTGGTTCCAGCATCCGAATGTTTCACCATGGCAAAGTGGGGGAAAGTAATTCTAAAATAATTAATTTAACAAACTGGGACTGGCCTTAAATGCTTGCATTTGTCAGATGTTTATACTTGCAGAACATTTTTTCAAGTGAATAATTAGGCAACATAATCCATATTTTGGTTTGGAAATAAATCTGTTCCCTTAAAGACAATGAGATGTGCTATTTTAAAAAATATTTATTCAGAAATTTAGACCTGTAGAAATCCATGGAGGAGGACAGGGATAATACAGAGGAAGCATATTCACCAATTTATTTATTTTTCTATATTCTCAATTTTCTTCAATAATGTAAGCAGCAAAGGAACAATCCTTGCCACTGAAAAGATATATCCAGCACAAGGGATATATCAACACAGATATACAATTCCAATTTCATGGTACCTGTCACTGCTTTATAGTGTAT
>NW_015223441.1:0-949 GCF_001447785.1 Gekko japonicus | reverse complement strand
GTGCCGCTCCAAAGCGCATAGGCCGTGTGGGTTTCGCCGTCCCCCTGCCCTTTGCAGACAGACAGGGTGGCGGTGGACTGGATCCACGCAGAAAACGCGCCTCGTGGACTGCCCGCGACGTGAACGTGCTTTCAGACGGCGTCCAAATAGAGCCAAAGCTGGCCATTTTAATCGGCATGAGTCATTCCGTCGCGCCTGGCTCTGAGGCCTTCTTTTGCGCCTCTCCTCTCACCGGCACGTCTGCACAAACGGCCTGCCTCGTGGAGTGTCCCTTCCAGTGGCATGGCGCTACTTGCGCAGAGTAGGCACCGGGGGCCTCGTCTTGCCAATGTTGACAGGGAAACATCTTTTGGGCCCTGTGTCTCTCTTCCACCTCCACTTCTGGCTGCTCGCTTCCCCCGATAACATCTCTTCGATATCCCTGAACAGCCGTAGGGAGACAACCGGTTTGACCACTTCAGGGGGCCCTCGAAGAGCCTCTGGAGGGGGGGCGAGCATTCACTGGAGACGGGAGGCGAGTCCAATTCTCCCTTTGGGGCCTACAAGAGGGTGCAGCCCCCCAGGTCCCGCCCAGGCGAGCCTGCAATACGCCCCCCCCCGTACTTTGTTTCTTCCTTTCTTCAAGGCCATTGAAAGCCCCTTTATGGAGGAAGGCTGCGGTTTCAGGTGTGTCGGGGCCTGTTTGAGTCCCACAAGAACGCCTTTCATGGCTCGGGCGGCACCTGCCTCAGCTCCCCTCCCCTCCTCTCCAAGGCCGGGGCGGGCCTGTTTTCCCGCGCTCTTTCCTACTCTCTTTCTCCCACCCTCCCCTCTCTGTGTCTCGCTCTCTGTGTGACTCCTTTGCTCATACGCTCCACTCCCCCCTCCGCCGCCACATTGTGTTTATCCAGCGGAGCATGTAACCTCTCCAAATCACGGGCTAGAAATTAAAGTGGTTTCCTCCCCCCCC
>NW_015223440.1:0-949 GCF_001447785.1 Gekko japonicus | reverse complement strand
GGCTTCTCTTATGTTCTTATGTTCTGAATTGAGTATAATTTGTATTATCTGTTGCAGTAAGTAGGTTTCTACTATGTAATGTTTGCATTCCTTTAGCATGTCAAGTTTAATACTGAACGCTTTTGCTTTACCTCTGGCTGCATCCAGATTTCTACCACTCAAATCCTATTGCACTGCCAATTGGATGTTCCACCCTGTTGATCATACTGACTTATTCTGCGTAATCCGCCTTGAGTCCCAGACAGAAAGGAGGACTATAAATAACATGTATGAACGAAAGCATGAATGAATGCACGAAAGACTAGCCCACAGTATCCACATGGCACAAAGCTTTGTCTAAAGTGTATTTAACTTATTTCTGTGCTGCTTCGTAGCCGGAAGGCTCTCTCCAAAGCAGTTCCTAACCATTAAGAGAAGTCAGTAAAAATCCCAATAAAATCAACCGAAATAACACGTTACAATCAAATAAAAGCCAGGCAGCAGCAGTTAAAACTTGGATGTAAAATCACTTTAGCGTCAGTTAAGAGCCCAACAGAATAGCTTGGGGGGTCCTTAAGCTCCGGATACCTGGGGAACCAGGAAGGCTTTCAGTGAGCACACGAGGGACACATCCGTTTCAGAATTTAGTCAGATTGCTCAAGGCAAATTTTCTCCCTGGGACTCGGGGTGTTACGAGACTCAAGTGACAAATTCCACCAGGAAGTTCTGCTCCAGAGTCAAGACTCAGTAAAAAGAGAAGGAACTGCCTGAAAACACAAAACTGAACTTTAAAATTAGGACTGGGCATTTGACCAGTCGACAAAGGTTTGGCCAACTCGGCAGTTTGTCAAAAAATGAAGCATTTCTGTTATGTACTACATAAGGACCGTGCATGTGGTCGGGTTCGCACGTGGTCAAGCGAACAAGCAAAGCTTCTCGGTCTGAAACAATAGACTCAGAGGATCCTAGT
>NW_015223439.1:0-949 GCF_001447785.1 Gekko japonicus | reverse complement strand
TTTAATTATGCTGCTCAGGGCTGTGGTTTTGGCTTGTTCGCTTCTGAGAACAATTTGAGTTCATACGCACCGTTTAAAGAAAAAGGATGAGGACAATTCAAGAGCCACAAGGACTGACATGTTAAAAAGTCCACTTGTGTTGTGTCTACTCTGGCACCAACTAATGTTCCAACATCACACTTTGACACACCCTAATAACATCCAGGGAACTGTAGAGAGTGCACCTGCGTCTTTTAGCAACTGTCTGGGAAGCATCCTTCAGAGCCAACAGCATTTTCTGCTTTGAGTGAAAGCACAAGCAGCAGGGGGAAAAATTGCAGAAGCAAATCTCCACACAGTTCCTTTTCCCTGATCTCTTTTAGTTAGAGGTTGACGTCTGCCCAGAAGCAAGAGGAATTTAGAAACCAGCCTAGGGGGAAGAAACAGTGAATTCCTATCAACTGTGCAGTATTCTGCAGTCAGCAAAACTTTCAGTCTTCTAAGTTTGGAATCATCGAAGTGGATTTTATTAAAACTTTTTAGCAGACATTCACGGACAATAAAAGTGAGGGGGGGGTGAGGTTGCATTGTGTATTATTATTCTTCCTTAAATAACTGAAGTGGAGAGAAGGGGGTGGTTATGAGTCTGTCCATTGGGTTTTATGAGAAATTATTTAAGAACATGATCTGACAATTATTTTTGCACATAGTTCTATAGTTTAGGCCCTCTCTCAATCTGAAATAGCATATGGTTTGGAAAACATGGTTCTCAAATGGTGAGCGCCCCTTCCAATGGAATTTTGAGTGATTGCTACGTATGGTCGGAGCTCTTATCTGATCCTAAATCCAAACCAAAATTATTCGTTGTCTTGATAGGACCAAGAGAAAGACTTCCTTCTTGGCCACATCCCCACTTATACCAGTTAGTGGAACTTGGATGTACCAGTTCCACTAGCATTGATTCTCCCCC
>NW_015223438.1:0-949 GCF_001447785.1 Gekko japonicus | reverse complement strand
TATTGTTGTACCTGAGATCCACCTGCATAACATTTGATTGGTTACCTAAGGATTTGGGGCTTGGAGCTCAGTATGGCTCCAGTAAATTAAACAGTAAAGTGTTTAATTTTGGATGGAATACTTGCAATTTTGCATGGTAAAAGTAGTCAGCTATCTAATTCTTAACAACAACCTCACCCAGAATAATCTGTCATGTTCTAAAGATCAGAAGTTTGTCACTTAATTTACATTTTCCAGAAGAGTCCTTGGTGAACTGATCACACAGATGTCCCATCCTCCTCATCCCTTTGCAATATTTGATGAAAAAGAATGTACATGTATTCCACTTTGTACACAAAGCTAGCAGATAATTTGCCTTTTGAGATGAAACTTCTGAGGAGGCAACTGGAGATGGCAAAACTCAGATCTAATCGTGGATGATATCAATCCATCTTTTAAGCCTGGGATCTGATTGTTTCATAGTACCCTATTTATTTCTGACTCTTGAATAGGAAATAATAAAGTCATCTCCCAACCCTTGCACATGGAGGAAAGGGTAGGCATAGGGAGTAATAGAGCATTGTTCCCACCATACTTCTGCCTGCTATCCTCCTTCTTCCTCAGGGCCCCATCCTAAAAGTTATTCATGCCCAGAACATAGCTAGTATGTGGACATGTTCTAGAAAGGAGAGAAATTATCTTTATGTATATATGTGAGGTGTTCAAAGGCAATGCACCATGAGAGGTTTTTAAACTCTCATATCTGTTCTCTTTAATTTGGCTATGTAAAAGGTATATTACACCCTGCACATTTTGAAATAAAAATTTCATAATTGATTGCAGCAGCAAGTATTATAGTCAAAGACATGGATCCAGACTAAATTTTCCATCAGTGAAGTGGAACTTTCTTGCCTCCTTCCTCCCAAATGCAGCTCACTGATCTCACCAAAATATTACTCCTGGGGGAACA
>NW_015223437.1:0-949 GCF_001447785.1 Gekko japonicus | reverse complement strand
AGGATAGCAGCTTCCCTCCAGCCTAATGGCTGGTATTGAACTTGCTTAAATTGTGGATATAATTTAGGTTTTCAACGATTACATTAACATAAAACGTTACATTCTACTGAAGACTGTAGATACGTTCACTTTTTTTGCAATATATAAGAGCCATCATGGAACAAAATTAGCTGCTTTAACCAGTATCAAAGCATTTTCCTAACAAAATGGTAGATGTTGGATTTTTTTGTTCATTTGATTTTTTAAAAAAGCTTACACTTACCTGTAACATGATTTTTAAAGGAGCCCAGTGAAAATGGACCTCTGTTTACTGAATTAAAGTTCTACATGCGTGCTGCTAAACCAGAGCTAAGTAAGTAGTCTGTTGGGAGGTTTTTATTCAACAAAACAATTCTATAATCCTTTTAGAAAATAAGGCATATGTGGAGTCAGGTGTAGCAATATATTGTTTTAATGGTTCATGGGCAACTAGAGCTATAGTTTATAGTGGTTTTCTAATGGTTATTTTGAGGGCATTTTTAATTATAACTGGATGTTTCCTTATAATGATGCAATGTTGTGTAGTTATTAAAGGTAATTGTTTATAAAACAGGGCCTACTGAACTGGAACACATGCTCTTGTCCTTTTTTATGCTAGAAGGTCACAGCCCATTGAGGCTGCTGCAGCCGTTAATTTCTAAGGCAAAGTGGAATTTTCATTGTAAAGAGGTGGCTGCTGAGAAGGAAGACCAAAAATAAACAACTGTAATTAAATGATGTACTTGAATTTTGTTAGAGACGCCTTGGTGGTTGCTGTCCTCTGCAGGGTGAATTTATTGTAGTAGAATGGCTAAGAGTGCAGAAGGAAATATGTACATTAGAGTTTTGGTAGAATTCACTTGGTTACAGAGTTGTCCTAAGTGGAGTTACACCATTCTAAATTCATTGAAGTCAGTGAGTTTAGAAGGGT
>NW_015223436.1:0-949 GCF_001447785.1 Gekko japonicus | reverse complement strand
CTTTGGAGGGTGGACTGTAAGGCATTATAGCCCACTGAAGTCCCAGCCCTCCCTAGTCATGGTATTTACAACAGACACATTATTTTCTCCCCCAAACAATCTTAAGGGAGAATTTGCTTTCCCCCCAGTTTAAACAAAAGCTGGATTTGTACTGGGCTAATTGACCAACCATCAGTTTAGAAAGTCCCTATTTTTTAAAGTAGGGATGGGTACCGCACTGATTGGCTAGGGCTTGCATCTGTCACACCGGCCTCTTCCTTTGCTCTCTCCATGCAAGAGTTTTTAAAAAGAACACCAATAGCAAACTAAACAGCCTGCTTGCAGCAGGGAAATGATAACCGTACATGTGTCAGTGTGGGAGAAAGCAAAACTCACCCCACAGCAAAAAAAAAAGAGCAACCATTCCTGTCCATTCCTTTGCAAGTTATTGCTTTTTGTGTCTGCAGAGGTACACTGAGACATGAAATAATGTGGTGATAGCTACTGTGGACTGCAGGCAGTCTGAAATGCTCTCTCTGGTAAGGGTGAGCACCCAAGCCTCATCTGGTTTCAAAGAGACTCATTCTGTTCTTCCTGCCTCTACTTGTAGCCATGAAATGGATTCTATGCATTTCATAGCAGGGAGTGAATGAAAAGAAGTTAATCCATTGTAAATGGTTTACAGGCTATGCATCTTTGTGTTTCTTTCTAGTCTGATTTTGCCAGACCTGGGAATGGAGAGAAGGGGAGGGGGAATCAATTGGCCACTACAGTATGCCTGTTGACATACTAGTAAATGAGACTTGTATTCTGCAACCATAGATGCATGTTCTGGCTGCTACTGGAAGATACAACAGAATTCCCATACCCCGACATTTTCTCCTGTGTACAACTTGGTTTATCTGTGCTGGAATGCTGCCCTCTGCTATTAGATAGAATTCATGTCCCATGAGCATTCAGTGAAAAAAAA
>NW_015223435.1:0-949 GCF_001447785.1 Gekko japonicus | reverse complement strand
TTGGTCTTGTTCCTAATGTCCCAGTACAATTTTGTATCCTGCTCATTGTGCAGTGATCAGAACTGAATTTCAGCAAAAACAGTAATGGAAATGAGCACCTCTGTTTATAAGAGAACTTGACTTTCAGGCACTCAAAAGCAGAGTGCAAAGGGTATCCACCTGAGCATTTCAAAGCTCTAAAATACTTGCATAAGCTGAGCTCAAACCATAGTTCCAAAGGCTGCCCTGTTTCAACACACTGTGTTGCTTCTGTTGACACTGAGGTGTTTAGATAATTATTTTATCATACCTGATTTATGGAAGGCAATTGAATGGTTCAGTTGCCATTTTCTGTGTTATTGGAATGTGTAAAAGTAGGGTCGCCACTTACCCAGTTCTGGAGGGCAACCCCTAGCTGATGGTCCCTGTCCCCCACCTTCGCTCAGGGGAATGGGATGGGGGGAATTGAGTTAATCAGCACCGTGATACCACTTCCAGTTTCAGAGCAAGAAGTAATATCATGACGCTCAAAAAAAGTTCAAATCTCTGCGGTAAAAACAGAGATTTGGAAATTCACAGAACATTGTGATATCACATCCTATTCCTGAAGTGACATCAGGACATCTTAGGAATTCCCAGATCTATATAATAAAAGCACAGAGAGCATTATAACTTCACTAACTGTTTCAAAACTGGAAGTGATGTTTCAGCAGTCTTGCCCCTCCCCCCCAAACGCTCCTGGGGTTTGCCAGCTGTGGGATGTGTCTACTATGTATCCTCCACAGTTGTTTGTATAAGCACATTGTAAATGAGGAAGTCGCTTGTTACAGTGGAGTATGTTAAAAGCATTTTTCCTTAGTGGTTGAGGTGATGCATCTTATTATGAAATCTTCACTTCAAAATACACATTAGTGCTCACAAAGCAAACAATTTTTTTGTTTTTTTTGGTTTTGTGTATGTATGAGTGTGT
>NW_015223434.1:0-949 GCF_001447785.1 Gekko japonicus | reverse complement strand
CAGACAGAGAGGCCCATACATAGATTCCCCTCCCCCCATTTTGAAAGAGTAAACTTTTGAGGCATTTCAACATCAATATTTTGGACGCATAAATAAACTGAATGAAATCCCTCGAGAAAAATGAAGCTTCATTCACAGGCAAGATGCTGAAAATGAACTGAGCACAATGGCAGGAGAATACTAAGGCAGACATGGCCCACTGAGACATGTTCAATTAACCTTGGAGTATTTTGCTTCCTTACATTACATAAACCTAACATAATTCTCTCTACTGATCTTGCTGATGCATTTTCCTTAACGCAACAGCTGTCTTCGGAGGTGTTTTAATACCATTTGTTTTGGTTGATCGCTTCTGGTTCCAATATTGCTGAGTTTTTACCGGCGGAGGGAAGGTCTAGCCGGCAAATTTACAAGCAAGAGGATGCTACTTAAATGCAAGTCATGATCTCTTGTTAGCAAAAGGTGAGCCTGCAGACTCTTCTGCAGTTAGGACTGTCTGCAAAGGTGATATGGAAATCAGGCGATGAGGAGGGAAAATGTAAGCGTAACATTATGTCTGTGTTTCTCAGTGGTTGGTAGAGGTTAATGAGGAAAGGAGAGAAGATGAATGTGTTTTGCAAATAGGGCAGGGGTTGAAAAAGAGGAGATTAATAAGAATCGCTGGCATTGAACTAATGAGGGAAAGCACCTCTATGTGTGGAGAATACTTTTCGATACTGTTGTTAAGAACATAAGGAGCAAATGCTTAGAGTTTCCATCAAACTCAACCCTACTTCATTCGCAAGTAGATCATCCACTACACTGGAATCTCCATAGTATGTCAATTTCACTTGAAGTTAAGGAGGCCATCCATTCATTTCCCTGATATTTGTAACTATTTAAGAGCACATCCTTATGGCTGATAGGGTGTTGCACGCACAGTATACATATTTTGTACTCCCAGTTTTTT
>NW_015223433.1:0-958 GCF_001447785.1 Gekko japonicus | reverse complement strand
TGTCTAGACCACCACACATCATATCTTGATGGTGCTCTAGGACGCAGAACTCGCTGTTCAACTGCAAACCAACGCAGCTGCCATTTGGAACTGTGGACAGGTTCATATGGGTCAAGGGGGTCTGTCCAGAGCACTGGACTCAAGCAATTCAAGGCTTTACGATTTTAACAATGTCATCATTATAATGCTGAACAACCTTTTCGGTTGCTTTTCCTAGTGGGTGAGTTCTGCAGTTTTTAAGCTTCCTTGATGTTTCTTACTTTGGAGCTCTTCTTCTAATAAAATTATATTGTTGCGAATCACCACAAGCACTTATTGTGGACAAGCAGAATACAAGTATCTGAAGTAACGCTGGTCATAAAGTTCCCACATGACTCATAACTTACGTGCCCACATCTGGAATTTGCTTAATTATTTATGTTAGGTATTCTATCCTGCTCTTCTCCCCAAGGGAATCTCAAAGCAGCTTACAGAAACAAAAACAGCGTAGATAAAGCATGTGTGTGTGTGCGTCAGGCAGAACGGAGATTGTTGTTGTTGTTCAGTCGCACAGTCGAGTCCGACTCTTCACGACCCCATGGACAAGATCTTGCCAGGCCCTCCTGTTTTCCGCCGTCCTCTGAAGTTTGCTCAAAGAATGGAGATAACACTCCTCTGAAGTTTGCTCAAAGAACACAGATAACACCCCCATTTTTGGACGCAGCTGAATCCACACCACAGTTATGGCTCCAACTGGGATGGAATTCTCAGGGACTATTGCTCTCCCCCGAGAGATGCCTCCCTGCCACCTTTCAAGGTGAGAAGAACTGGCTCACTCGTGGTTCCTGGGGAAAGGCGGTTCACAGCTGGTCTATGGCAACCCCTTGGGGGTTTCGAGGCAAGAGACATCCACAGGTGGCTGGCTATTGCCTGGACTTCTGTAGTCTGCTGGATCAGTTGTAATTCCAGGAGAGCTCCA
>NW_015223432.1:0-949 GCF_001447785.1 Gekko japonicus | reverse complement strand
TGGAAATTATTTAATGTAACTTCTCTCCTTGGGGCAGTTCACCTCAAAAAGGCATGTAGGTGTCTGAAGGCAATCAACCACCTGAGATTAGACAAGAGTACTACATGTGGAATGGGTCTCTCCACGTATGGGCTGCAGTCCTAGACAAGAATGAAAGTACTCCAGAAATTAAAACTGTAGTCCTTCAAAGACTAGCTACCTGGGACGTAGTGGCTCTTTTTCTTTTCAGAAGCTGGGATAGGAGGATAAAAACAAAATGGCATGTATCTAAAGAGTGGACATTCTTCTTCCTTTGAAATCAGGACCCCTACTTTAAGAAGATCTTTGAATGAAAGAAAGCACCAGAATATAACATCACTATCACTGCCTGGAGATCATCATGAAAATCTTGGACATTCTTGACAATTCCCTGAAATTCAAGCATCTGTATGTGAAAGAATATAGTAGCCCAGCTGTTTTCATAGGACAGGGCAGTGCTGTTGACAAAAACTCTGGCCAACATGGCAGAGAGAGATAGTCATTGGTTTCCATGGATGAAAGCAGCCTTTGTGAGATGGTTTATATCTCCACATATTCCAAAGGTTTCATTATTATGCTCTTGGATTCCTGGATTACAAGCAGACAGAATTCCCAGTGAAGATGAGGTCTTCTGATGGTGGCCGTCCTCTGAAAACACTGGAAATTATTGGGTCAGCTGTCATTGATGACACTGACTAGGCCGTTTTTCATTTTGCACTCACTGTGCCATGGCACCTCCTTCTAAAGCGATGTGGTGGGTTCCCAGCATCTCCTGGTGATCAGAGAAATGGCTATGGGTGGAAGTTTAGATCAGAACTCTTGGCTTTCTCCCATTATTGAGGGCCACAGGTACAAGACTTTTCATTAGCTGGTCCTAAGCTACTGGAAAAAACCCACAACGCTCCAAAGTACAAAATTATAATCAATGTTT
>NW_015223431.1:0-949 GCF_001447785.1 Gekko japonicus | reverse complement strand
TAAATACCTGCCCAGACTTGCAAGAATAATAATTTCCAGCTTGGGTGGAATGATGAGCTCCAACTCACGATCTCAGTTTCTCCGCTTATTATTGGGTTAGCTTTTTCCGGCAGGAATAAGAATTTTCACCGTCTCCGTTTCGGGCAAGTCAGAGTTGAGACAGCCTTCGTTTTATTGTCCCAATCGGGAGATTTACCGAGATTCTTAAGAAACAGCCTTGCGGTTCCCACGCACCAAAATGGCTAAGGCCACAATGGAATAAAAAGAACGCCATTTAATTTCCTTTCCGCGTTATCAGGAGGCAGCCGGGGATTTGAATAGCTTTTCTTCGTTTATGGCTTGAATATGTTGCCTTGCTTGGATTGCAGGGTGTTCGGCAGAGATAGTGGTCCCGGCTTTCCTCCTTTGTACGGCAACACACTGCCTGACCTTTTAACTCTTTCAATTCGTTCCTGAATGTAGAAAAATAAAACATTCCTGGGTCCATACAGAAAAGAGGGGGTTGCCTATCGGCTATATAAAGATGTGTATATATATATATTTCCTCGTCTGACTAATTGGAAACTCTGAAGATTACAGACCTGGAGCATCCATCCATGTGTATATATTTCCGTCTCTCCCCTGTTTTCCTCTAGCTAGCTGTGCCCTAATACCAATCCATCTTTCACACATCGACTCCGCTTGAGTGAGGTTCCCTGGGGGTTCTCGACACGCAAGTGTCACGACCCCCTACAAGGCTGCAAACAGATTGATCGGGGGACAGCGGAGAGGGAAAAGAAAACACCCATGCTTGACTGGATTTAAAGTGACGGGCTCCATCATCATTCATTTTGAAGCTTATGGGGGAAAGGCTGATGGACACCCTGTAGCTGATCGTGAATAAACCAGGCTGGATGGGAAGCGATTTCCCTTGAGGAGAATTCCAAGCCTGATAAAGCGAGGGACTGCA
>NW_015223430.1:0-949 GCF_001447785.1 Gekko japonicus | reverse complement strand
TCCCCCCCGAAATGACCTCTGGGGTTACCTTAAGCAAAATTCCACCCATATAAGTCAATTGAAGTTAATCTGCTTAGATTAGCATAACACTGTTTAGGATGGATTCAGGTCGGTTGCTGTGTCCAAATTTGTTCCCATATACATGCTAACAATACAGCCACTGGACCCGGCAGCATCAACCATATCATCTCAGGTTCATTGAACGCCAAGTGTCAACAACACCCTTCTACACTCTACATCAGACAAATAAACCAATCCCTGCACAAAAAGAATAAATGGACCTAAATCTGACATTAACAATCACAGTACTCAGTAACCAGTGGAAGAATATTTGAGTTTCCCAGGACATTCCATTGTTGACCTAAGAGTGACAGTTCTCCTACATAGCCACTTCAAAGGGAGATTACAATACGAAATTGCTGAACTAGAATTCATTACTGAGTTCAACATAATGGACCCCTCCAGGGCTCAACAGTGACATAGGACTCTTATTTCAGTGCACATGCACATTTTTTCCACTTCCTACCTCTGTGCATATCTCCTAGCTCCGATTATATATTTCATCATACCTCTGCATCCTGACTGCAACTGGCCCTTCTTTGTGACACCCTTCCTCACCATCTGTGCTGGACATAAGGACTGATAGATCTTCATCCTCATTTTAATGTGATGAAGTGAGGTTTGACTCATGAAACCCTACACCCTAGACAATTCTGTTAGTCATTTAAGGTGTTACTGGACTCAGATTCTGCTCAGGATGGCACTGTAAGTGTTCCTTTGACAGGGGTATAGCAGGGAGTGCTTAGCTTCTAGAACAGCTTTTTTAAGAAAATGAAAGAAAGGGGTAACTTTAAACATTTCAGATTGGTTCCAGAAATGTCAGTTGTCACAAACAATGGTAAAAGGCGGGCGGGGTGGGGATCATACAAATACAGAACTGCTACAGAGG
>NW_015223429.1:0-949 GCF_001447785.1 Gekko japonicus | reverse complement strand
TTGGCTTCTCTTATGTTCTTGTGTACTTCAATGATGAAACAGACACAAACTTTGAAGTCTGAAAACCTTGCTTATTCTTAAAGACACATGTCAGGATTGTAACAACAGATTTTACGGAAGAAGAACCGCCTTTTTCGCAGTGACATGCTGACGATACCCTTGAAAGACCAGCCTGGTATCAGATCCTATCTGTATCCTGAAAATGCTAGTGGCAGGAAAACTGAGTGGAAATAACTATCAATGGATTACCTTTTGAAAGTCAACAAATCGGGATTTGTTGGTGTCCAGGAGGAACCGCCTCCGATTGGCACAGACTGGGTTTTTACAGATGCCGGGCTGTGTATACTTGAACTGCTGCTCCACATCTTTTATTACTGTTTGGCAATCCAGACAGAGGAACGTTCCACTGACAAGCTCTGGGTGAACTGGGTGTGTGCGGACCACCTGCCCACTGATACGCATTAGCGAGCCAATTCGAGCAGATGTTAGTTCTCGAATCCTGCGGGGAAGAAAAGCAAACATAGGAGCCTTCCTACTTTAAGAAAGGATCCATGCAATCAGATAACAGCTGCCTATGTACCACCCCACCCCATTGTTGTCTAAGGCAAGCAAGAATTGGCAAGTACAAACTGTTCAGTAGCTACCAAGAGCTGAGTACCTGCTGTGCTCACATTATTTAGCTGCTAGCCAACAGATGCATCTGCTGCGTTGATTTCCATGACATTAAAGCCAAGTACGCAATCAGGTCTTTACAAGGGAAGTTTGGAGGAGAGCTGCTAGCAGTAAGCATTGTTCCCCATGACTTTTAAGATTTCAGTAGGGTATCTTATTCAACCTGATTCAAATGCCAAATGGAAATATATGAGATTACATGCAGTAATTATTTAATACAACTGGCACAAACAAGCAACCATTCAAAGCTGCACTTCCAGTAAGATGTGGGGGAAAA
>NW_015223428.1:0-949 GCF_001447785.1 Gekko japonicus | reverse complement strand
TCTCCAGGCCTCACCTGGAGGTTGGGAACACCACCATGTCCTACTGCTGGTACTGGCTTTCCTGAGGATTCTCAGACATTGGCACTGATATGTGGCCATACCTCAAGGATATGGCACTGATAAGCATAGGAGGGGAAAAGCAGTTATGGGGCGTTTGTAAGAGGAGGCTGATGATTAGTTTCTAAATTCTGAGCTGTTGTCATGCAGGAAGACAGATGAGTGGACTTTGGCTGCAGGATTATAAAAATATAGCTGTGGTTGTGCATGGTAAATTGCTGTTGGGTTGGACGGAGGATCGCTGTCCTGGATAGTGGGTTTTTAAGCACTGGGTGTTGCCTTCTGTTAGAACCCAGTGGGGAGCTGCATTGGCAGAAGGCTGAAGCCTCCAAGCTCTGGGACACGAGCAAAATCAAACCTGATCTGCAAAAATAAATGCGGCATTCCGGCAAGTGCCTGCCGGCTGTTTAGGCTTCATACTAACATACAAAGACCCGACTAATGGAGGAAGACAGAAGACCTAATTCTTGGCATAAGAGTGGCATGCTAGTTACTGATATGTTTTCTTTTAGGGCACCTTACGGCTGAGTGCAAATCCTGGGGTTGTGATCTGGGGCTATAACCCGTTCTGGTTTTACCTTTTCTACCAAATGCATGGTGACTTGGAAAAGCAAATTAACGAACATCCCATTTTGCAACTGAACGAGCCCTCACTGGTAGATACTGTATAAAGTAAAGACTCAACAGGGGCTCCAGCTCTTCCGTCAGGAATCCCATGGCTTGAAATTGAGGCTTTTTGTCTTATGAGTTGCCAGTTTGTGTGAGCTCAGAGCCCTTTTCAGCCATAAAAGGGAATGAGGGTATGCAGCATCAGCCCCCTGCCATTCAGGAGGAGGCCTCTGGATGGCCCTGGAATACATACTAGGACTCTGGCCTTCTGCCTGTAGCTCTT
>NW_015223427.1:0-949 GCF_001447785.1 Gekko japonicus | reverse complement strand
GTAGGGGACGTGACGGAGTCGCGCAGAGGTGGGAGAGTTATCAATAAATAAATAGATGAAAACTTGGGATAAACCCAGACTGTCTGGGTCACACGGTGACAGCTGGCATGGGGCATGCCACGGGGAAGGACAGCTGCCATCCAGCTGTGACCTGCAGTGGGCATGCCTGCGTGAGGGTGCGTGTGCGTGCACGATAGGGAGAGAGAGGTGTGTGGAGGGTCCCCCATTCCCTACCTGCTTGCTCAACTCATCGCCCTCTGTTTGGCGAGAGAGGGGCCCTTCCTCCCAAATTTAGCCTCGCCTGCTGCCCACATTTGCTGTTTCCTCCCCTGCTGCTTTCTATCATTCAGTCTGGCGCAAAAGGCTGTTGTCATTTAATATGTACGGACGGCAAGGAAAAAAACGAAAAAAACCAACGACCCAGAATGGATAATATTAATAGAAGTATTGTCCGAATTATTTAATTTTTTATGGCACCCTCAACACGCCAGCTGCCTTACGGAATTTCACAGTCATAGAAGTTCCAAAAAAATCCTTGCCTTGGAGGAGCAGCAGGCGGCCTACATTTGGACGCTGGGAGAAGCCACGGAGGGTGAGAGAGTTGAGCAGGCGTGACTCAGTGCTCACGCTGGGGTCAAGCCGGGAGGGGGAGGTTTGAGCCGCCAAGCCAAAAGCCACGTAGAAAAGATGGGTTTGGAGACGGAGAGAGAAAGGAGCTGCATCACCTATCCAGATCCAGGTCTCTGAAGACGTGAGCAGTGTGACAAATTTTGCTAGTCATTAAGGTGCGCCTGGACTCTTACTCTCGCTACTTGGGGTTGGGGTGCAAGGCTGCCAGCCAGCCTGGAGAAATGTGGCCTGTCCTTTAAATAAAACTGGACAGCTGAAGCTTTTCATCCCCTGGGAGGTTACCATACAGTTAGGTGAAGGTTTCCCTTGCTCGAAAGCC
>NW_015223426.1:0-949 GCF_001447785.1 Gekko japonicus | reverse complement strand
TTTTTGCCTTTTCTCTTCATACATTCAGCCTGCAAAGCTAATCTTTCAAAGGGAAATTCTGAGCCAATGTGGCAATGCAATATAACTTGCTATTAATGTTTCTGCTCACTGCTCATCTCCTCTGTTTTGTAGGATCAATTACAGAAAATGTAATAAAATGTTATTTTAATGAAATGCTAAGCAGACTACAGATACCATTAGTGGGGAAAATCTCAGGTATATTCGGGTGGTAATCTCTTTTTTCACCCAGTTTTGAATGGTAGATGGAGCTTTTGAAGTGAAGAGTGATAACTTTAGCTTTTGGTAGAAAGATCTACTCTAAGCCTCCTCTCAGATCTTCATCCCCTTGGAAGCTGCATTAATGGATTCCTTATGACTGGTTCAGACTTGCAAGTGTATTATTGTATTCAGGCTTGTGGACATATTATTATAGAGCCAGTATGACATAGCCGTTAGTGTGTGGAACTAGGACTGGGGAAGCTTGGGTTCAGATCCTCATCTGGCCATGAAGCATGCTGGGTGACTTTCAGCTGGTCATTGTCTCCCAGTCTAGCCTATCTAGAAGGGGTGTTGTATGGGTAAATGGCAGGGAGAACCATATATATTAATCTAACTACATTGGACTGGAGGAAGGGTACGATAAGAAATTGAATAATAGATTATTTTGATAACTGATATCACACTTTTAGAGAGCAATCCTACACAAGTCTACACAGAAGTCTCATTTTATTAGATGAAACTTACTCCCAGGACAGTCCAACTTTTTATTATTCTGTTCATTCTCATAACCAGGCAAAAAAAACCATAACAAACATGCATTTGCAATCCTGTACCATTAGGCAACTGATCAATCCAGTATAACTGCTTGCTGCTTTCCTCTGAATATGACACTAGATAGAAAACCTGGGATTGATGTTGCGTAATGTGCTAAACAGTTCTGACTCACCTG
>NW_015223425.1:0-949 GCF_001447785.1 Gekko japonicus | reverse complement strand
TCAAAGGCATTTTCTTAGCCTAAGCCCAGGAAGGACCATCACTGTAAGACAATCGATTGCACTCTGAGGACTGATGCTAACAGTGGGTTTGGTTGATACTTGTGTTTGCATACACAGCAGATCCAAATTCCAGATTATATGGGTCTGTCAGGTCCAAATAAATCGGACTCTGTATTATACTTTATGTATTACAATTGTCCACCATATATAGGCATGGAAATAGCTTATGCATTGACTGGAGTATGGTCTAATTATCAGCCCTTGCTTGTTCCAAATCCTGATGGAATTAATCTAATGGTTCAGCTCCCATAGTATGATAGTGTGAATCAAAGGCCACTTACCCATTAGGAGGAGAAATGTGAATGGGCTGAGTTTTGACAATGTACTTAGCTAATTAACATGGGAAGTCATGTATGGAGAGTACTGTGAAAATGAGCTGTGATCTAAATGAGAAACAAAACATGGTGGAGCTGCAGAGGTATTTAGAATGAAATACATCCATTTGGCTATGTAAATATTTTGGTAGAAGCATCAGACTTCTTGAGATATGACTCAATTACATGAAGGTCATTAGAACAGTGAGAAATACATAGCTGGCATTTTTCCCCCTGGTTTAGCTGCTTAGTTGAAAGCAGCTCACATGATAGATTAGCTCAATAATATGCTCATATTGCTCTAGATGCTGATTAAATACAAATATTAAACAATAAAGATTGAATTTCTTTCGACATTATTATGATTTGTTATTCTGCTACAGGTTCATTTGCTGAGGAAACAAAATGGGATAAGCGCAAAAAGTCTAAGTATACTGGGGGTGTTGGTATGTGCCAGTGTGGAAGAAAAAAAGCTTTCTTTAAAGCGAACAGTCAAATATTGCTTCATATATTTTGTCCTCAAAATATAAATTATGCACTGGCCCCTTCTCTGAATGTTCTGCTTTTATTTTTTT
>NW_015223424.1:0-949 GCF_001447785.1 Gekko japonicus | reverse complement strand
GGGGGGGGGGATAAATGCTGTTAGCCTCAAACAGGATCCCAGAGTTCTACCGCAATTTATAAGGAAGTTTATATCCTGAAACGGGAGTGTTTATAATTTCATAATTCTAATGACGGGGTTAATGCCATTTGCACTTTTAAAAAATTGCATACAACTGTATGCAAAATCTGTCTAATAGTAAAATGATAGACTTGCAGCATTGACTTACAACAAGATTTATAGTAAATAGAAAGCTAGATATTTAAGGAATGTGCAATCAAGTGGGTGAGTTAAATCGGCTTAGCTGTCTAAACAAGCTACCAAGAGAGATTAATTACCTGCAATTTTTGTGTGTGCAAAAGTCCTTTTCATGCTATCATTCTTCTCCCAATATTAAATTCTATCCTTTCTTTAGATTTCATCTTTGTAGACTGATTATCATGAGACTGCAGTGCATTTACACATTGTTAAAACCAGCACAATAGATGCTGAGATGTTCATTCACCATGTGATGTCTGGACTGTGAAAATGCCTGAGAAAATGTGTTATTTCAGGAGTGCACTATGAGAGTTTAGCTTGTTTTTGAGCTTCAGTGATATAAAAATCTGTGCAGATTTTTCAGAGCATTTAAGACGTGTGTTTCACTTTTGATAAAGAAAAATAGAGCATGGAATCATGCACTTAAATATACAGTCCACTGTACTTTTTAATGTCCTTTTGGTGGTATTTTTACTGGTAAAATGTTTGTCCTTTTCTGTTCTTTGGGAGATGCTGGAATTCTTTGTGTGTGCAAAGATGTCACTTTATGTACTGATCCCAAGTTGCTGTAAATTCTTCATGTTTTGTCTTTGTCTCCCAGGTTCTAGGCCTTAAATACCTGACTGCAGGAAGAAAGAAGGAACATATGTGCATTGATAACCAAGAAAATGTGTACTGCTTCTCATCCAGCCCACACAACAACCTATCAAGG
>NW_015223423.1:0-949 GCF_001447785.1 Gekko japonicus | reverse complement strand
GGGAAGGCAAGAAACCCTTTGATAAAAAGTGACATCATATTCTTCTCCCAGAATATATTTTGAACTTTCATCTGTTAAAAAATATGATAAAGAGAGAAAGCTCCACCCATCCTTCCTGCTGCTGTTCCTGTTTCCCAGTTTTATCCCGATGATATGGTACCCAGGGAGGGTAGTATGTAATGAAGGCCTCAAGGTTAAGGCTTGGATACTCCAGTGAGTATGCTTAAAGGGTGGGAATGGAAACTAATGGGCCAAGGTTCCTTGCAACACAGTTTATAGGAATACTTGCTATGGTTATTGATCCATAGAGACTGGCAGAACAACCATGATTTGGTTTAAATTAAAATGTTTTGCTGTTGCTTCAGGAGTGAAGTTTGGGAAACCTGAACTTCTGCTTGTCTACATTCTAGATGGCTAACCCACATTTTATGAACCACAGTAATAATGCAGGTCACATCAGGCCCTAGTGAGGTAGCACCATAGCTTCTGATTCAGAGCATTCCATTGCTTTCATGTGGTAAATCATGTATGATAATTTGAGTGTTGTATGTCTGAAAGTGCAATGTATGCATCTCTGCCATCATGACATCCTATTATCACATTATACAGTACACATAAATTATCTCTTTTCTTGCCAGTGTCATAAGGATCTGAAATAACATCGTATACTGTAAAGCAACTGGAAATGCAGGCATTTTGGTTGACCCCCAAGTGCTCACTGTTTTTCAGGAATATTTTCAGCTGCTTCAAACAGTTCCCCCCTTTCACTAATTTTTCAATAATTTGTTTGCTAGTTTAGGAAATGCATGTCTCTGTCTGACTGGCTACATAGCAAAGTTGAGTTCATCACATTCACCATGTGATCCTTCTTTGGATAAGATCAATAATGTGAGCAATCAAAGAAGCACTGCCTTCAATCTAAATTGATTCTCTTTACCCTCAGTGCTGT
>NW_015223422.1:0-949 GCF_001447785.1 Gekko japonicus | reverse complement strand
CTATACTGGCACCTTTGTGGGTATGCATACTTCCCTTTTCCTTTTCATACACGTAGGCAGAATTTTCATCCAGTGTCCATGGATTCTGTCGTATTCTCAGACTGGCGT
Organism: Gekko japonicus; assembly: GCF_001447785.1. NCBI lineage: Eukaryota > Metazoa > Chordata > Lepidosauria > Squamata > Gekkonidae > Gekko > Gekko japonicus. The sequence goes on along the minus strand of NW_015223422.1, from coordinate 841 downwards.
AAATTAGCGCATTCTGCTTCACCTGGAATGAGAGTGAGAATCCGGCCTAGCAATGCTGGTTTAATTTTCTTGCCCACAGGTGCCTTTAATAATAATGAAAAAGACAAGAACAAAATGTAGATGCTAAAATGGGTAACAGATTGTGTATGATATCATTTCTTTTCCTGGTCCATCCGGTGTCTTAGCCTGTCCAGGACAGGATGCAGAGGAAGCTGTGACTTGGAAAACAATTGATTCGGTACATTTTTAATGCTCCACAAACTTGTGAAGAAGCTCTTAATATGCAAAACAATTTTCGAACCACACTGTGCAAAAGAAAGGCGGGTGGCTCCCTTGGAGAGCTCAGCAAGTGCTACATTTCTGGATGAGGCCACAAACAAACGGGGAATCTTTGATCACATTAATTTGATTGAGTGAGTCATTTTACAGGCAACTAAACTGTAAGTGTATTTCACACAGCTTGATCTTGCTTTCTCTTGCTGAACGGGAAAGACAGGGCAATGCTGGAAAACTCTGTCAATGTTACAAACATGACTCGCTCAAAATGTGGACTGTGGACAGAGGGGAGGTGGGTATGTCTGGGCCCACTGGAAGCATGGGGTTGCATCCCTTGATCTGTTGGTGGAAGGCGCTACTTGTCATAGATCTTTTCTGCATTCCCTTCCCCCTCCAGCAGTCCTGACCTTGAGAAAGTTTATTTGGGGTTGTTGGCCTGTGTGGACTAATAGCCATGCGGGTCTGGAGGCTGCAGTAGGGGAGGGGGAGGGGACCAAATCTCCTTTTCTGCCTCTTGTCTTAGGACAGCTGCACTGCTTGGAAGAAGAAGCACTTTCACCCCTTC
>NW_015223421.1:0-950 GCF_001447785.1 Gekko japonicus | reverse complement strand
AGCTTCCATGGCAGAAGTGGGGATTCTGAGCTGCGTTTCCTCAGATTCTAATCCAGCACTTTAAGCACAATGCCACGCTGGCTCTCTTGCAGCATCCGAGCAAGAGAACTAACCGACCTACCTAGAAGCACATCTGCGTGAGGAATGACAGAAAGCTGTTTCAGCAGATATGTATTTGAAGGCAGAGTCAAGGTAAGGTGGCCAAAGGCACCTGCAATTTATCACATGCCTCTCACAGGAAAGCGCATCACTCTCCCACCTCACGCATGCTTTTCCCCCCAAAGTTTTCAACCGCTTTCACATAAATGTTTAGATCCAGAGAAGAAACTGCAAGAACACAGACACATATCTTCCCCCGCAGCCCCCCCAGTCTCCTACAAATGAAGAGTTTTGATAGGATCGTATTATGCCGCTAACTCCTTTATGTGAAAACATTTTATGTAAAGTCGATACCAAGATTCACGCTGCAGCTGACGCGACACAATAAAGAAAGCTGCTTTAAGCTATTTACTTGTGCTCGCGTGCTTCACAAATATTGCCAAATATATTATCGAGCGGAGGGTGTGGATAGGAAAACAATTGGGTTGCAAAGCCAAACAGCTTTGGTATGCAGATGATACTCAAGACATAACAATTAAAACGTTAAAGTTACATACCACTCCTATGAGTTATGAAGGTATTAAAATGAAGTATTCCTGAAGCCAGCTGCGACATGGATCATGCTTCGCTTGGATTTAAAACTGATGCACGTTGCCTGCGGCTTCGTATCAGAGACAAATACCTTCTTTGCAAGACACCAAGTGACCGATAAGCTAGTAATTAAACAAACACCACACCCCATGAAAGCTATGGTGAAAGGTACTGTGATACACGGCAGTCTCTGGGATGGGTGATGCTTGCCTGGCTCTAAGCTGTGCATGCGAACAGCCACTCATTAACACAGGAAGCCC
>NW_015223420.1:0-950 GCF_001447785.1 Gekko japonicus | reverse complement strand
AAGCTGAAAATTCCATGATGAATCTGTGCCTAACACTAAATTACCTGCTTCCAACAGAATAATAGAGAAATACATAATACAGAAATAGAGAATACATAAAGTCCTCTTCATATCACTTCATATTGTGTAAACTTGATTTTACAAAATTTATAACGTTTGCCATTTACAGTGGAATTGCTATGGATGACCCAGTACTCCACAGGACTCTAGGATACTTAAACCCATGAATCCAGTTCTATCTCTTGTTCCACTTGACCACACTAGTTCTAAAGGATACCACCTAACCAAGTGGTTATTAGAGGCATATTAAACCTTGTGCAAACTCATAAATATAAAAATATGAATGGTATAAACAGTAAGTAGGCTTTAATGCTACTCCACAGGACCTCAGCCTTCATCATCAAATTGCCTGGAAGAGATCTAACACTAGACATACTCCAGCATATTCTGGTTCCAAGAGAGTTCAGCTCAATGTCTCTGGGAAGCTCAAAGACAGAACGTGATGAACCAGGCTGTCTTGTTTAACCTCAGCATCCAATAATCAGAACTACACTGCCTTTAATTATGGAATTTCAATTGAGCTTGTCACAGCTAGTATTCAAGAATAGGCCTGTCTTCCATTATTATTTGTGATGCAGAGTTTGTCAAAGATAAGGTCCAGTTGGCCAAGAATACTTTGATTCAGACTGTCCTGACTTCTAACCCAGTGACAGCATTGCCTGTATTAACTGACTACTCTGTTCTAATTGTTGCTAGAGTATTTTTAGATGAAAATTGTGTTTCGCTAAACCCCACTCCTTCTCCACCTTGCCCTTCTCTTGCACAACAAAGATCATATAGGTTGTAACTTGGAAACAGGGGGAGAAATACATATTCTCTTCCAGCTAGATATCTGGTGAAGGGAGCTTTGCCTCTCAAAATCTCATACCCTGAAAATGTTGTTGGTCTCT
>NW_015223419.1:0-950 GCF_001447785.1 Gekko japonicus | reverse complement strand
GGTTTCTGTTCTTTACATGCATGCAGGACTTCTCATATACTGTTTACATGGAGATCTTTTAAGGTATGTATGTATAGAAAACAAAAGAGACAGGGAAGAAAGATGACACTTCTGCCATCACTCTCACAAGGAATGAGAGTGAAGTTGGTGCATTACCCCAGTGGCTGTGATAAATTAACCCTGACAGGCTGCCAAACTTATGTGTATTAATAAGTTTCTCCTACTGATCCCCAGTGGCAGTCAGATGGGTTCGTTGGTAGATTGTGGTGGATGTTTAAATGTCTAAGCTGGGCAAGTGGAGATGAGCTGTCATAAATTATTAGCTCTGCTGAAGGAACAGTGCCAGGAAGTATCTGGCTGATGACTGAAGAGACACCTAGTAAGCAAAATCAAAGCCCTGCTTGCTTGGCAGATCTTGAAGTGATGCTAAGAGGTGCCTAACCACAGTGACCAGTATAAGATGCTGCCACTTCATGTACAGCTGGGCATTAAAAGCTATTTGCCATTAATGACTTTAGTTTAAAGCTCAGTAACCCATATGCTCCCCAATTACAATTGGCAGGCACATGTTTTCTTGAGGGCAAATTTTGTGTGTGTGCACATGGAGAACAATTGACAGGGCTGATGAATTTGTGTTGACTGTGAGAAAACTGTTCCTGATGTTGGCATAGTGCATCTCTTTCAATTGCTGTTTATCTCTGCTTAAAGGGAGGATTTGTATTGACAATCTTGCAGTCCAGTTCTTATCTGCTAAGGGATTGAGTAGAAGGGGTGTAACAAGAGATATTAGAAGTGAATGGATTGATTGATTGACTGATTTTACATCTGCTCAGTGTGTTACAGACCCTTTCATTTTGTGCAATGTAATAGGCAAAGAGTGGCATCCTTTGAAAGAGAACTGAAATCACCTCAATCTGCTTGTAAATATAACTAAACTTCATTGTTATCCT
>NW_015223418.1:0-950 GCF_001447785.1 Gekko japonicus | reverse complement strand
CTTCCCCAGTCACTCTCTCAAAGGAGCATCGGCGGCTGCCACATCAGAGGACCAAGGCCCTCCATGTGGCCTATAGAGGCACCCTGGTTAGACTGCATGCAGCAGTCTCAGTCTTAACTGCATCCCCTGCCTTCAGTGAACTTTCTAAAGTCCGGTAAGAAGCCCACTGGATGGGTTTTTTTGATCAGTCTCATTTCCCAGTTTTTAAAAAAGGCAGGAAAGGGTGGCAAAAGAAAAAGGCTGGGCTCTTTCTGAGCCCATGCCTCAGGATAGTTTAGCCCCCTTCCAGAACCATGCTCCTGGCTCCCAGCAAGAGCCTGAGCTGGCAGGAACCCCGGCATTGGACCTAACAGGGGAAGATGCTCAGGCCAGTCTCCTGAGCTGGATTAAATTGCAGAAGGAAATTAAGGGCCTTCTATCAAGCTATCCCCAATTTCAGGGACTCCTGTAAGTGTCCTAGTAGATTCAGCCACCATTCTTCTTCTAGCACCGTATCGGGCAGATGGGTGTTTGTGTGGGTGAATAGAAGTTTCCATTGTCCTCCCTAATCCAAAGAAGGAAGTTAGATCGTTCTTCTAGACATAGTAGAGAAGCAAGCTCTTTAGTGGGCTGATGTCCTTCAAAACCCTCCTGATAGGATAACATGTCACTGTTCACACGAACAATGCAACAGCTATATCGTATGTTAACTGTCAAGGGGTACCAAATCTGAATTGCTACATGTGGAAGCAAAGCTGATGATGCAGTGGGCAGAAACCCATCTGGACTCAATCAAGGCTGTCCATGTAGCAGGACATTAGTGGACTGGCTCAGCAGGAGTTTTTAAATCATGCAGAAGGGATGCTGAATAAGCAACTTTCCAGCAGATATGTCACAAATTCAGTGAGGTGGGAGTGGACTTGCTTGCGATGGAACAAAACCTCCAAGTGCCCCAGTTTGTCTCAAGAACA
>NW_015223417.1:0-950 GCF_001447785.1 Gekko japonicus | reverse complement strand
AAAAAAAAAAACCCTATCTGCTATTAAAGGTCAACAAGTGAAGTGGCCAGTTGTGATTCTTAGGACAGCTGTGGTCCCCTCTCTGCCGTAATGTTTATGACAATGGCAGGGAAAAGAGAGTGAAAATTTCCCCTGGTAGAACCAAATCATGTACCATCTGGCCACCACTGTCAGTGAAAACCCCATCAAGAAACTTCCCATGTAGTGTGAATAATCCCTCAGTCAGCATTCCAGATGCTCTTGCACCATATTACTGATAAAGGCTCATTGTATCTGGTACTTAAGTTTATACTAAGGAGGAGCAAGGACGAATACACTCAAAAACCCTAAACACCCCCCCTCACAATGTGTGTAATCTGCTAGCAGGGTGTCAGTTTGTAGAAAAGGAAGATTGTCCTCTGTGCTCCTCTACAGCCCTGCAAAACTGGAATAGCACTGTCTTGGAAAAGGTGCTAGTAAACCATCATGTTCTTTGACGGAAGAATGTTATGTAAATATTATCATATATATTCCAGGGCTCGATACCTATGCTGATTGTTATAATTTGCATCTTTTATTATGTATTCGAGGATTGGAAAGAATATAAAGGTCAAGCTACATCCTTGATTGGAGATTTTATTTTGGTGCTATTGGATATTTCTATCATTTATTATAATCATCATACACACATCCATAATTTTAGACTTCCGTGTTTCACATATTATCTAGAAATTGCCTTGGGTGGATTTTCACAAGCATGCACATCGCTTGATAACTGCAACACGAATGACATGGGGGTGTGCGTGGGCCACCACAGATACAACACAACAGAACTTTTATTTCTCTTCAGACTTGATGATTTTCAGTGGAGTTGATTCACCCATTCAGCTGCCAGTTATCAGTTCATAGGGAACCAGGTAAAGGGAAGGGGCAGCGGTTGAGCTTGCCATCCCTAAAGCATGAAAGCACAA
>NW_015223416.1:0-950 GCF_001447785.1 Gekko japonicus | reverse complement strand
TAAATAAATATAAATAAATAAATAACCTGTATTCATAAAAACAGGCTAGTCAGGATCTGTTTGCAACCTTTGCTCCAAGACTTCCTGCTCAATTTGTTTGTAAATCTCAGCAAGTATGATACATTTCTAAATCTAAATTAGTACAAGATCCCCGCCAGCATTCTTCCAGGGAATGCTTGTATGCGTTCTTCAACAAGATAAACAACAGATGGAAAACTGTAGTTTAGATTGAGGGGGGAAAGCGCAGACTGAAAGGGTTAAATTCCTCTTCCTTTCCCCAATGCAGCTGCTCCAATCAAATCTGGAGGCCTCCACAGCTGCTGTAAAAGTAAAAATAGAATCGTTGGGGACATCACCCTTGTCTAACCAGTGAAAGCTACAGAACTAAACTGAATTCTCTTAGAAAGGTATTGTTAGGAACACTCTAAAGATTTCATTCTTCTTCAATTAACAGTTCTTAGTGTGACTCCACGCCAAACGGCGTTAGCGGGAGCTGTGTTGTCACAAAGCCGTTCTGCACCAAAGCCACGTTCCTGGGTCACTGTAGATTTACACACGCAGGCCCCTGGCACCCAAGAGGAGAAGAGCAACTCCTCAGAACGACACGTGTTCCTGCGGACGCAAAGCGATCACGGGGCTGTCAACGGACGGGCTATGGCCAAGTTCCTCAGGAGAATGAAAGGGGGTGGAGGCGCGTTTTTAACGTTTACTCCATCTAAAAAGTCTGTGGCCTTGAACTCTGGAGATGGAATAGAGACTCTTTACTCCCCATCCTGCCGTCGTCAGTCTGGGGAACTAAACAAGCCAGACACGCACCGTGTTTATTGAGAGGAAGACCGGCCACGGGAATTAGAAATAAGACTCGGCCAAAGGCAAGACTCCCCTGCTTAGCGGCCCCTTGAATGCTCAGTCCTCACGTGGCTGGCTGGTTAGGGGGGGGGGGGGGGGGG
>NW_015223415.1:0-950 GCF_001447785.1 Gekko japonicus | reverse complement strand
TTTGTAAAATATGACATTTATGGGGAGATTATTTAACTCTAGATGAAGGATATTATGCTCCTTCCCCCAATTTTCTCTCTTCACACATATGGATAAAAATATATAATAGCACTAGTTGCTGTTGTTATTGTTTCACCATTTTTACATGGAATGAAAGTCTATGAGGTCTTATGACCAAATGAATAAACTGCGGGAAAAGATGAGAGAAGAAGTTCTGACATAATCAATAAGGCAATGCCTGCATCGCTTTAATTTGCAGGGCTACAATTACCATTATGTACAAGGGCATTTAAATTCTTATAGATTATGGATTGAACTTTACATGACCACATTTCCCCCTCTCATAGATATTCCTTACTTATTAGTAAATTGACAAGAAATATCACACTGAAATACAGTTACTGTCTGCTATACCCCCATACCCTCCACTGTAGAAGGATTTTAGAAGCAAGAGAAGTGGAATAGTCACATTTGTTGAAATCACAAGGTAGGTAGCAGATAAAAGAAGGAAACAAATTTGAGGCTGTAGTAGTATCTCCTAGAATTTTTCAGTTAGGGAGACTACAGATAAGGGACAGCAGAGTTCCTCTGCATTTAAAGAAAGGATTTCAAGAGGTACATTTGTTCTCACATCTGGATAGCTAGCTAAACATATTAAATAAAAATGAGCATCCTGTTCTGTGTTTATGAGAGTGTATGGAAGGGACCACCTTCAGTTTGCCCAGGCATCTGTATCTGGGTATCAAGGTGAGCTGGCCTTCCAGCCTGGAGGTTTTCAATTGCTCTTTGTCAGTGAGAGAAGAGAAAGAAGCAAGGTGAGCACTGGGCCATAGGAACGAGCTGTGTTCATACCCAAATAATGAACAAACTGCTGTTTGACATGACATCTGAATGTTACTGTAGGGAAGAGGAGTTTTATAAACTGCCACTTTATTAACTGCAATGATCAG
>NW_015223414.1:0-950 GCF_001447785.1 Gekko japonicus | reverse complement strand
AAAGCTTGACGGAAAAGACACGCCGTGTGAACCATTTTCCTTCCCGGGATGGCGCTAGTCTGTCCTGGGGCTACTATCTTGTGTGCCACTCTCTTCAGACGAGTGTTTAGCATCCTCGTGAAGATCCTGTAATCCACATTATTGATTGTGATCGGACGCCAATTGCGTATTAACGTTAGGTCTCCACTCTTGGGTAACAGGATCATCACTCCTTCCAGGAAACTGTTCCCCACTCGTTTCGTCTCCCACATGTGGTTAAAAAGCTCTGTCAAGAGAGGCAGGAAGTATTCCTTGAGTTCTTGATAAAGCCCGTAAGGAATACCGTCTGGGCCTGGGGTCGAAGCCCGTTTTCCTGTCGCCAATGCCTCCTGGACTTCCTGTTCCGTAAAAGGGCTCAGGAGATGGCGTAGTTCTTCCTCTTCTAAGTTTATCCCCTGCACTCGTTCGGGAGTCAGGTAAGCCTCGAAATCTGGTTCTCCCGTAGATGTTGTTCTCGCCCTGTAGAGATCCCCATAAAAGGAAAATACCAGATCCAGAATGTCTGTAGTGCTTTCTCGTATCCTATCTCCCGGGTCTACTCGCATGCCAATCAGCCCGTGCGAACGTTTAGGTAACCGGTCTTTCTCCCATTCTCCTCTCTGTAGAACCGGACCGGACGATCTGGCTCTCGTCTGCATACGCCTTCGTTCCCTCTGCGATTGCTGGTAGTCCCGGATCACCTGTTGACTCTGAAGTAATCTCTTGCTATCGTAACGAAGCCCCTGGGCCATTCTCCAGCGGGAAGATAATGTGTTCTGGATGGCTCGGTGGTAGTCCCCGAGTTGTTTCGTGGCATTATTTCGCTTACCTCTGATACACGCCCACTTGATGGATTTCTTCAAGTTGTCCCACCAGGTGACCACATCTACGTGTCCTCGTGACTTCCGACACAACTCGATCGTGAGGATCAC
>NW_015223413.1:0-950 GCF_001447785.1 Gekko japonicus | reverse complement strand
GCCAAATGCTAGCGTGTCCCCTACACAACGTGCCCAGCACAATGATGTGACTTCTGGGTCCCAAGAAGCAGCATGGAGCTCCCCTGCCGGCAGACGGTAAGCGCCTGGACTAGCCATTGGGGACATGTTGGGGACTCTTGGGAATTAATACTGAACACTCTCAATAAGAAAACGTATCACAGAAAAGCCCAAGATGCCTATATTTGTAAACTTTGCAGAAGTTTGTCGGCTCATGACATGTCCAATAAACATGACAAATGGCATTTCATATTGCTTGATATTATTCACGCTTATAGCACAGAGCCAGGGAAACCATATTCATGCTGCAAACCTGTAAGCAAGCTTGTGTTTCTAACACTAATTTTCTTTTTTTTATTTCACAAAGGAAACAATATTGGAGCTTTTCCCTGGAATATTACTTGAGGCCACGCAGTTAAAAAAACAGGAAATTTGGCTCTTTAGAGTTAATAATGGTTTCTTTATTGAGCAGAGTCTCCTGCTTTTCATTTTTTGGGGGTTGTTGACCAGATTTTCTTATGAAAGGGTTAGAAGTGGCTAAGCGAGCAGTCCAAGCCCATTGATTTCTTTTGATTTATGCTGACCCGAAAGGGGTGGAAAGGTGACCCTGTTGGCAGGCAATAAGATCTAATCTGCTACTAAGTGAGTAATTAAAAGTGAGGCCTTATATATTTTGATAACGAATTGACAGCTTTTTCCATCCTCGTGTCACACTCCAGCTAGAATCAGGGCAGTCAAGGTATTTAATGCCGAATGACAAGTTTAGGAGAAGTCAAATGCCAAGTCCCTCCACCCCCACCTTCAAATACGTTGTTCTTTCAGATGGTCAGATGAATAGACTGGTTGTATTGTGAAGAGGTAGGCACAAAATCTAGAAAAATTTACAGTCAAGTTGATGTATATCGCAGATGCAGATAGCAATAATGATTGCA
>NW_015223412.1:0-950 GCF_001447785.1 Gekko japonicus | reverse complement strand
CATGGACTTGCACAGATAAAGCTCACGTTCTTTGCCTCCCCTTCTTTCCCTCCTACAGGTATCTTGCAGATTGTCGAAATCATCGTCAGCCTCCTAGTCCTGGTCTGCGTCGGAGCCTCCCAGGCCTCCGTTTCAGGTTTTAGCTCCATGGGAGGCTTCGGCTCCTTCAGCCTCAACTCGGCCTACAGCCCCTTCGAAGGGACTGAGCTCAAAGAGGTGAGGGAGTTGGACATGCAGTACAGCCAGATGAGAGCGCCCTGCTTGTACGGAGGGGTAGCCTTCAGCCTGACGCTGATGGCCCTCACCCTCCTCTTCCTCGTTGCCGGAGGGAAGCCGATCCACCGCCTCTCGGTCCGGTTGCTCGTCGCCGAATGCGTCTTCGACGTCCTGGCTTGCCTCGGGTACATCGTGGCCGTCGGCCTCTACCTCCACTTCGTCATGCAGATCAATTCAACCGACGTGTGCAAGCGGAGAGAGAGGGTCTACGCGCGGCAGGGGTACACGTGGATGAACTGCGACGTGCAAGGGGGAGACGCGGCCGTGGCGCTCTTCGGCCTCGTGGCCGCGTGCCTGTATCTCCCAAGCGCCGTGGTCTGTATTCTCAGCATCCGAAGCGTACGGGATTTTAAGAGGGAGATGGCCAAGACTCAGTACAACCCGGAAAGAAACTACGGGGGAGAAGAGCTTCACACTGTCTACAGGAGCCCCGAAAGCGGCCCATCCGCCAAGACCTTTGCCACGCTGGTGTAGGCCGTGGCAGGGATCCAAGGGAAACGATGCAGCAGCCACGTCGGGAACTTTTGGCATTGGAGAGTAGGATTGTGCTAGACTAATTTGGGGTGCAGAGATGTATATAACATACGTTGGGGTGCAGAGATGTATATAGCATATGTTTTAAACAGAGAGGCTCGAGACTATGGGATAATAAACAATAATATAAGAACATAAGA
>NW_015223411.1:0-950 GCF_001447785.1 Gekko japonicus | reverse complement strand
CATATACTGAGCAAATACTATGGAAGAACTGAAATGAAAGAGAAGAACTTCACAATACTCAGATTTCTACATAATCTTGTCTAGCAGGCTCATATACTTGTCGTAAGGAGGGACAGTAGCACACAAAGATATCGTGGGAAGAATACAAGCAATAATCCATTCCTTTCCTTTCGGATTTACTCATCAAGCCCAACAGGTCACTCTTTATGATCAATGACATCAAAAAGACTCTGAAACTTCTAGTTGTATCAAAAGAGTAGTCCCCCCCCCCAATCTGTATTATGGCTGCTGCATGCAATAATGTAGGATGGGAAGTGAAAACAATACTGTATACAGTTAAAACTATTGGGGGATTAGATTAGGCAAATATAATTAAGCAAGCAGAAGTTTAGCTGGGTCGCTGGGATTAATAACTCTGTTCCTGGAGGAAATCCTGCAGACTTCATTAATTACTACATAGTAGGGCTAAAAGCATAAATTAATTAACTGATTGACCAATTAATGTTTTGATTTCAGATTTAAAGTAGAGCTCTTACTAATCGGGGCCAGCAATCTGTTCTTTCCCATTCAACCAGCCTGGACTTATGATTCTTCCGCAGTCTATGATTCTTCTGCAGTCTGTTCATCTTGCAACCCATTGCACTCAATACCTCCTTGTTGATAAAATGTTCATATGCAGAAAAAAATAATGCTTTTGCCAGACCTACATGGGAAACATAAAGCAAGGAGGGGGAAATTAGATTTACTTAGACATGTTTATGTCAATTCTCCAGGGGAACCTGCCCTAGGCAGCTTGCATAATAAAGCATAATAAAAATGTAAAAAAATAAAAGTTATTAATTAAAACCCAGCATTAAAAAATTGCACCAGTGTCTTCTGTCCATTAGAGTCGATAGACCACATGGACATATAAAGCAGCCTTATACTGAATCAGGCCACTGGCCCATCAA
>NW_015223410.1:0-950 GCF_001447785.1 Gekko japonicus | reverse complement strand
TATGCAGTGGCGTATACAACTTCATGCACTCCAGAGGTTACATAAGACAAAGAAATCCACAACAATTTTGAATACAATTGAGTCTATTCTTTATTCTGATTCCTATGGTAAATCACACATGGTCTCTTTTACTCTCTTCTGAGGTAAATTATCTGTGCCTTTTTAGGGGCACGTGGCAAACAGCAATTGCTCTTCTTCTGATGTCTCCTCAGCAGTTTGCCTTCCTTCCTTGGTGTACATTTCTTCTTGAAGGGCTTCGTCCGTGTGCCTGTAGTAGTCGGTATCCTCTTCCCTTCGGTTTGTCACAGGATTATTCATGCTGGGGTATTTCCAAACCCGGCATGCATCACGAGAACAAGTGAGCGGTTTTGAAACCATTTCGCAAGGCCTCGACCATTGTCTGTTTCAGCATTTCACCAGCAAGCCAAGACCATGAATTCTTTGATCAGCACGATCTTTACTACTTCTCAGCTGGTAACCAACCTAAACAGCTCCCAGGCCCAACAGCTGGTACCTACTTGGGCTTCTTCAAAAGACCTACAACCCACCTTTCCTGAGGTTTTTTTTAATCGGTTCCCTAGATTCTAATCTTGTGCAGACATGTAGAAAAAGTTCTCTTAAACCAGAAACAGTGGTTATACAAAACACGGTAAGTTTTCACTGAGTAAAACTAGCGCTTTACTTCTGGGAGTACATTTTATCTTCTAAGAAGCTTAAATCACACACTGCACGCATACACCTTTCTCCTTTCCTCCACTTTCACCTCAAAAACGAATCCGGTGAGGTAGGTTAGATAAGGCTGACAGAGAATTCTTAGCCCAAGGTCACCCTGTAAGTTTCACATTGGTAGGGATCTGAACCCGAGTGGCTCCCAGTCAAAATGCGTTGCCTATCCCAATAAGGAAAGTGCAGATAGGCACTTCCGGAAGTAGGTAAAACAGATCTCAGGT
>NW_015223409.1:0-950 GCF_001447785.1 Gekko japonicus | reverse complement strand
ACCTTTACTTATGCACACTACTGCATTCACACAATAGCACAAGAACAAACACGAACAAGATGTTATGAGAGCTGATATAAGTATAATTTGTTTATTTACTAATTTGGATTGTGAACTGCTTTGCTATACAAAACTAATATTTCCATGACATTAATTTTTACTTCAAGTTGAGAAAGAAAACTGCTTATATTTTGGAGGGAGAGGAGAATCTGGAGAAGGGTGGATGGAAGTGGATGCCAAGAAAAACCATTTTACTTCTCAGGAATAATTATTTGAATTTAAACAACAACAACAGAAGCTTAATTCGTATGTCAAGAACAAACCTAAAATTGTTCATGACAGGGACCGACCTGGTAAATGGCCAGCTGTGCTTATCCTCCCTCCTCCCTTCACATAGCATGACAAGATTGAAGATGGTAGTCTTTCATGAACCCCAGTTAGCTGTGACATCCACATGCAGATGCGTCCACTAAGTGAGGCTTGTTTCCTTCCCGGTTAAATACTAGTTAAGAATCCCCAGCTCTTTGCCACAGGGTAACATTTTCCTGTGGAAACCCTGTTATTCCTGCAACTGACAATGCAGTGGAGTGGAACAGGGCTACTAGATGGTTGCTTTTCCCACATTTTCTCCCACACCATCGGGGAATCTTTTGAAAGGATTTTTTTTACTGGTAGGTCAATATACCAATTACCAATCTTTAAAATCCTTTAACCATCCCCTCAGCAGTGCACAGGTTGGGGGAGGGGAATGGCCATTGCAGGGCTCAGGGAAGGAAAAATAGCTGCCACATGGGCAACACCAGGAAATTGCAGACTTTTCTGCCCACACAGCAGCCATCCTAGCTCTGCTGTGATCTTTCCCAAAATGCTCCATCAAAGATAGGAGAAAACCCAGGGAAGACCCAGGAAGTGCACAAACGTACCATGATCCTGAGGGGAAGCAGGAAATC
>NW_015223408.1:0-950 GCF_001447785.1 Gekko japonicus | reverse complement strand
GCCTGCACAAGCAAAAAAGCTTCATCCCCTACATTTCTCAACATGGAAATTAAATGCCACACTGGAAAGGGCAGCGAGTAAGAAAAGAGCAAAGTGACAAATCAGCAGAAGATACACTGCCCCCTGGAACCGAGCCCTAAATACATAATCTATCCTGAGATTTGCAGGAATGATACGGCCATTAAGAGGCTCAAGACCACCAGACTCCCTGCTGTAAAGGGAAGTGAACTTACGGCATCCCTGCTGGTGGACTTCATGATCTCACTCAGCCCAATGCAGACCCCTTGCCTCTTGTCACTCTTCTCAGACCTCAGGCCTTCTTCCAAAATGGGGATGATTTCTGGGAGGATCTTTTCGCCCAGCTTCCGGACAAGGTCTCCCAGTGTCCGTGCTGCAATCTGCCACCACGGAACAAGAGAGTCGGGGTGAGTTAATCCGAACAGATCAAGTTGTGACTGTTTTAACCTCTGAGCGAAAGGCTTACTTTCCATTCACATGTGGAAGAAATAAAAGCCCTGGTTATACATGGCTCTACCTTTACGCAGCCTCCAAACGGTGAGTGATCAGGCACTAGCAGGTAGAGCCAAGAGTAGGGCTTCTTCAGAAATAGGCTCATAAACAGCATACATTTACTAACAATGCCAACATGTCATCTGACACCAAAATGACTCCTACGCAGTGGGAAAAGGCCCATCGGTCCAAATACTTAACTGTTCTCTTGTCCGCACAAGTACTGGCCAAGAATCCCAAAAGGAGGCCAAAGAGCGTTGGCAGGATCTCCCGGAGCGTGCGGGGCGTGTTTGAGACGACAATCTTCCAAACGTGCAAGGATGCTTGGCGAACAACCAGCTGGGTATCTGAGCGGCCCATGTACAGCCCTGCCAAGACTCTGTTCCTCCGCTCCACGCCAAGCACATGAATGATGGCCTGGAAAAACAAAATTAATACAT
>NW_015223407.1:0-950 GCF_001447785.1 Gekko japonicus | reverse complement strand
CTCTATGGATTGAAAACGAGTTTATGAAACGCCAACTGGCAAGACTGCTGAATTGCTGAGAAAGGCATTTTAGAAGAATAAGCTGTGATGGTTTTTATTTGATGTTGAGTATAGTAACTGGATTCTTAACCGCATACACCATTTGATAGAGAGCGCTGGTATCTAAGGGACTTTTCCAACAACCAGCTCTCCCACTTGATTTAAATATTCCCAATTCCTTACAATCAGGTACACATTGCTCCATTGTTACTGTAGGAGGATAGCTTTTTCTCCCTCCTTTAAGAAGTCTGCACAACATTTTTTTTTGTTAATCCTGTAAAGTATTCTTAAACAGGGAGACAATATACAGTTGCACCAAAAAGAGCTACCCACAGTCAAGGGGAAAAGGTGCCCATGAGGCTGCCTCACAGTGGCTCAGTCAGCAGACATCCAATAATGCCCACCTCCAGGCCACGGAAAGCTTCACCTGATGATTTGTTAAACAATTTATTTATTCATATTTATAGCCCACCCTTCCTACAATCAGGCTCGGGCTGGGTAACAGCATTTCATTTATACAATACATATTTGATGAATGCAATAAAAATTAACATTTAAAACATCATCCTATGTATTAAAATGGTGGTCACAAGCTGATAGCAAAAGATGTTTTCTGGTTGTGGGAGGTTCCTGGCCGGTGACGAAATATAAATAACAGCCAGCAGTTGATGACAGAATACAGTACGATATTTAATAATATATTATAGTGTTACGTTGTAGAGCTGTTGCTAAGGCTACTGGAGCAAGTTGGGCCACGATAAATACTCAGCTAGCAACTCCAGGTAGCTTTGATGATGCTGCAAACAGGTAGGTAGGATGTTTTGCCCCAGTGCTATGTGTCAGTAACTCTGTAAAGAACAAACAAACCCAAATCTCCCCCGTAGCTAGGGTTGCCATCTCTGGGTTGGGAA
>NW_015223406.1:0-950 GCF_001447785.1 Gekko japonicus | reverse complement strand
CTTGCTTCAGTTATGGACGAGCCATTTGCAACTCATTCCGATAACAAGAAGCTTCCCCCGCTCTGGGTGCACGCAGGCAAAACAGGTGCAAGTGGCACAACTCTCGCCTCTGCAGCTTTGTTCATTACTGTGTCGCTTTACAAGGCCTTTCACAAGATGTCTGGTATTTTGAAAATTATGGAAACGCTGTGATGATGGCGTGGCAACCACTGATAAAGCCTTGTTGCTATTTTCCACTGATGCTTCGCATTTCGTGGCTTTCATTATAATTCAGCTACTTCAAGACATAAACAAACAAGTTCTGGCTGCCCAGATGGGAACCTCCTCTCCCCCTCCGCCCTTCTTCATCTTCTGTTGTTGCTGTTGTTTTAATTTGAACTGATTACAAATAGGCAATTTTACTGCTCAGGGTGCGATACAGAGGAATACGTAAGGAACAGAAGACCCAGTATGCTGTACCAGAGCAATACTTCATTTAGCCCATGATGCTGTTTCCAAAAGCAGCCACCACCAGATGCTCCCAAAGAAAATGATATAAGGAGGCATCGTGCGTGAAACCCGCAGGAAGAAATTCCATTTCTAGTTCTGTTTCCCAGGCCACAAGCTGTAGGTCTCAGTGAGAAAAAATCTATCTGCCAACTCAAACATTAGCCAATTTGAGACTCTCTTGACATATCTGTCAATACTTCATTGGTTTGTTTCAAGTCCCTAGATTTGCTTATGATTTGAAAGTACAAGGCATCATGGGTTATGTTGCCTTAAGAAGGCACAATATATTTTCGCAAGGGTAGACAGACAGATAACAGAGCATTAAGGGTTTTGTAGTCTTAACACTGCTTAACCAGTTTAATATCCCACACACCCGTGTTTTGTTATGTCACGGGACATTATGAGATGGCAGGAAGTGGTTGGAGGTGAAAGGTTTTATACAGGGGTCGTTTCGTAGAAAA
>NW_015223405.1:0-950 GCF_001447785.1 Gekko japonicus | reverse complement strand
CCATAAAGCAAAATAAGCTTTATTAGAAACAAAATAACAAAGGAATTTTAAAAACAATGTAATTCCAGTGAAAGGTTCAAGCACACAAAATAATAAACCTACATTCCTAAATACACTTACAGAATAAAGGTTTTGCACCACAGGTCTTCTGAAACTTCTGAAAACTTTAGCAGTCCAGCTAAGCAAGCAGCACAGTCCATATAGATGTAATACAAACAAGAAGTGAGGGACAAAGGAACAGTGGAGCAGGATGGAATGGAATAAAGTAAGGGTATGACCGAGCAGAATATATTACATTTTATAGAAAACATGGGCCCTGGACCTCCTGACCTATTGCAACCAGTCACCATCCTGTCTCCAAAGAGTCTTCTGGAAGAACAGCAAATTCACCCTCCCGGATTGTTCCAGCTGAAACCAGTGGGCTAATTAGTAGGCCTGGTGAAAACAGCCTTGACAGCAATAGTCTCTGTAGTTAAATGAACAAGGCAAAGAAAACGTCTAAGTGGAAATTTACTTTGAAAATAGCTCATCTCTTGACAACGTGCTAGTATAGAGAAGGAAAACGCTATGGAGTTATCCATCCTTCATATGAATCTACTAACAGTGATATACACAATCCCGATGAGCTTGTTTAAGAAAATGGAATACTTCATATAAACTGATTATAAAATGTCAGTATTGTAAGAGGGGAAAACATGTCAATTTTTCCACAGGAGTGTGATTTATTCCAGACTATAAAGCTGCTAATAAAAAATCAATTGTTTTTGTTCTTCTGCTGTCATCATGGTTTGACAGATTAATATTGCTACCGTTGTTGTACCTGTGGTGCCACTTCACAGCACATTCAGAAAAACATGATGTTTCTTGTATAATATGCTCTTTCTCATGGACCCAGCAGAAAAGAATGTGCAGGTAAGGGCACTTGCAGGTAAGGGCACTTGCAAGGAAGA
>NW_015223404.1:0-950 GCF_001447785.1 Gekko japonicus | reverse complement strand
AGAAAGCTCCACATCAGGCTGTTTTCCCCTTATCTGTTGGCGATCCCATGGCCAACATCATCTCTGTGCTCTGGATGGACTCCTTACCCGAGGAAATATTGGCAATCAGATGCACTCATGTGACTCCATGCAACAATCTGTGCATAGCTATCTGCAGAATGCATGTTTGATGCCGGGTTTGGTGGGAGTATGGCTTTAATGTGTAGGCCAGAGTTCAAAAAGTTACAGTGTAGTCCTATATTGAGTCAGATCCTTCTAAACCCATTGAGAGACTGTGCTGTTAGAGAAACGGTGATGTGGATTCAACCTTCCTTCACGGAGCCTTCCTCTTTCATTAGAGGAAGAGCTGCATAATTTGGGGGAAGTCTCCTTTAGGCTGGAGAAGTGTCTCAAATCTTGCTCAGTGGAATGGTAGGACAGGGGAAGGATCCAGCCTAGTGTCTTAGAACGGACCAACACACTGTCTAAATGATAGTCTAAAGTGGCGTTCATCATTTTTAGCATCCAGCCCCATAAAAAGGCACACGGAGGAGAAAAGCACAACATAAACTCACCTCCTAATGTGCCCATTTGCTACCCAAAATATTTTTTTTGTAGCACCACAATCTGTAGGCTGAAGTGGTTCAATCCAAAACAACTCATTCTATCACCTTTCCCCCCGTGTAATGGGTCAAAATGGCAGTGTCATCACATTGCTTTCTTATGGTGATAGCTTATTGGGTTAGTTCCTAGGTTTGGCATCCAAGGTCCTCAATTCTGGTTCCCCATCTCCTAACATGAATGTTCAGAGTCATGTTCACTTCAACCATCTTTCATATATACCACCAGCAATATCGGACATCCATATCTGGACTGCCCAGTCCCACACTGCAGAGATGTGCGTGTGAATCACACAGCCATCTAGGTGGCATTGACCTAGGCTTGCCAGGTCCCTCCTAGCCACCAGCAGG
>NW_015223403.1:0-950 GCF_001447785.1 Gekko japonicus | reverse complement strand
TGCTGACTTTGATGGACTGAGGGTCTGACCCAGCAGAAGGCAGATTCATGTGTTCAGAATATGGGATGCCATTTATTAACTAATTCTTCAAGATATGATTTAAATTTGTGTACTGGAATTATGTTCTGTTGTTTGAGTTCTGATTCTTAGGTTCTTTTACCTTTAATAAACTTGTAATTAAAAAAAAGAATTAGTAACACAACGTTTGGTAAAGAGACATCTGTCTTGAGCCAGCCTCTTGGCTTTTAGCATGTGGAAGGTTGAAGGGCAGTTTTTAAACAGACTTTGGCGAGAAAGCTGACAGCAGCTCTGGATGATGTTCTGTGTCCTCAAAGAAGGGGACAGACTCTGTGTTGACAACCAGCACAATAAATCAAATAAGAGTCAATCAAAAAGATGGAAGTCTCAGAAGAAGCCTTGTAAAGATGGGCTAAAAACCCCAATGCCATGAAGGAAACAGAGATACAGTCAATGTCACAGAGGCTGAGGGATGTAACACGTTACATGGGATCCCCTTGGTGCTGCAACTGAAAAGGCAGCATTTCTAATGGGCCTCCGTTTCTAAGGGTGCCAACAAGAAAGCTGTGCAAAATAATGTAAACAATTAGGAAGTTGTAAAATAAATGTTCAATAAACCTTCTTAAATTGGACAATGTCTGAAATATTTCTTTCTTTGAAAATGAACTTTTATCCAATAAGCTTAGCTGTATAAACAATCAATATAGTATGAAAACTAGGGAACAAAATTTAGAGCCACATATCCCCAGGTGCGCTTATACAGTATAGAACTGAGGTGTATCCCAAATCAAGATCATTCATTAAATAGTCCAAAATGCTTCATTCCTTGTCCAACAGAACTCAGTGGATGATCCAATGCAGACGTTTCCCACGAGCAATCTTCTGGGTGTGCTGGCTACAGAGAGCCTGGTTTCACCGTAGAGCTTTGTCAA
>NW_015223402.1:0-950 GCF_001447785.1 Gekko japonicus | reverse complement strand
TTTATTAATTTCCAAATTTGGAAATCAAAGCAACAAAGGAAAGAATTTGAACATGTAAGAGGGAAAATTAAAATAGAAGAAGAAAAGACCGACATCAAAAAATACACTAATGGAACTTAAAAAATGGCAACATAACTTGAATATACTACTGAATTACGAAATTGCAAGGAAAATAGAATATGCTAAGCAATATTACTTTGAACACGCAAATAAAATATCAAGATGGCTAGCGTATAAATTGAAAAAAGAAGAACAAGGAAGGAATATAATAGCATTAAAAAACTCAAAAGATGAAATAAAATATACAAATAAGGAAATGAAAACAATTATTGAAGAATATTATAAGAAGCTATATATAGCGGAGAAGCAAGACCCACAGAGAATAAAAGAATACTTAAAACAAAAATCGGCAGGAAAGTTTACAGAATCACAAAAAAAGATATTAAATGAACCCATTACTATGCAAGAAATAGTCGATGCGATTAAAAGCCAGAAAAGTAAGAAAACACCCAGTCCTGATGGACTCCCAGTTGAAGTTTACCGTGTCTTTGAGGAGCAAATATCACTACCTCTAAAGAAATTACTGCAAAATGTAATGAAAGAAGAAGAAATGCCGAATTCATGGAAGGAAGCGTTAATTACACTTATTCCCAAAACAGGAACGGAAGGCAAAGAAATTAAGAACTACCGCCCAATTTCATTATTGAATGCGGATTACAAAATATTTGCAAAAATAATAGCAGAAAGATTAAAGAAGGTATTGAAGCAAATAATACATCAAGATCAATCTGGATTTCTCCCAAAAAGATACCTACGGAATAACATAAGAAACATACTTAATGCTATTGAATATTATGAAATGCATCCCTAGCTTTAATGTTTATGGATGCGGAAAAAGCATTTGATAATGTTTCCTGGGATTTTATGATACAAAAACTTCATAATTGGGA
>NW_015223401.1:0-950 GCF_001447785.1 Gekko japonicus | reverse complement strand
TGGGAGACCTAGGTTCAAATGCCATTCTGACTGAAAGCGAAAAATCATGTCTAGGGACCCCAAAGCTAGAAGTGGCCCAGGTCTCTCTGGACCCCCTTCCCCAAGCAGCGGAGATGCTTGTGCATAAATCCACCACGTAGATCTGTAGTGTTTAGTTAGGCTGACTTACTTAAATCATTTGACCTACGGATTGGGAAAAGGACAATTAAGGCTGCGTCCACATATCGCTATCATCACACTAACACCAGCAACTATTCTGAACTGGATTTTCCTTTGTGGACAAGATAAACCAAGAGTCAAATGACTGCTATAGGGCAATATCCAATGGTGTGTGGATGCAACCTGATTTGTATTGCCTTTGAGAATGTTGGCCAGGAATCATTTCCCTAGGGAAATATATCTGGCTTGCTGTGCAGCTCCTCCTGATAGACACCTCCCAGCTCTCTTTCTCTCTCTTTGCTCAGTCCATTTTATGTACACGACGAGTGTATTACATGCTGGCTCTGTGACTGGGCCATTGGCAGTGCTAAAAGTCCCTAGCCTCAAAATCACCTTCCCTGCACTCTGGTTCAAACAAAGCCAATCGCTTCATTTGCAATTAGCATAATGAGGCTGTGGGTTGCATTCTGACTCATTTCCATAGACTACCTACTGGAGTTCAGCTCAGTGTAATGATGGTTGTACAGCCATCCACCTCCAGCAGCTGAGTTTCCATTATAACAGGTTGATTGCTTCTGATTTCTGAATGCTCTTTATGGTGGGAGATTCATAGGATAATCAAGATTATGCGTATTTTTGTATGCATGGGTGCACATATGAGCACACAAGTGTGCAAAAGAGGCAGAGATCAGTCTGGACACTGCTCTGAGTAACCAAGCATGTTTATTGTCACACTTAAATGACCCTCACAGGAAGCTGTTTTTCTGTGATATGGTCCCACATAGCGGGGG
>NW_015223400.1:0-951 GCF_001447785.1 Gekko japonicus | reverse complement strand
CAAACGGGGGCATCTGCATACCCCCAGGGAGGATTTCCTGCCTTCGGGGGCATGAAGTAGAGTCTCTACGGGAAAGGAAGCCACGATATCAAAGAGACGTCTTGGCACGTTTGGAAAAATACTTGGCTAAAAATAGCCAGATGGAGTGAAGGGAGAAACACTCTTGGGGATTAGAAGAATTTTTTTCGTTCTCTCCTAAATGCTTGGTTTTGCTTCGGCATGAAAGAAAGCTCTTTAACTCGTTTTCTGCCAGGGAACTTACAGGATTTCTGGCAGGGAACCCAAACCTCTTTCACAGTCTCTACCAGGTATACAGGAACTTGGAAACGGGAGGGGGGGCACACCCTCACTTTCTCCCCCAGCTGTTCCAGCTGTTGGTTTGCGGTCTGAGAGTTTGCAAGCCCCTTTTGGCATCGCTGAGGTTACTTGTGGGTTTGTTGGATTCTTCCCTTGGCTTTCTGGTTGCTGGCATGAGCGTGCCATTACGAATAGTTTCCAGGCACTAAAGAGCCAAGCAAGATCTGGGTAGATTCTTATGAGGTTTGATGCTTTCTTAAAACAAATCTCTGTGAGCGAGCAAGAAATAGCAACCTAGATCTCTTGTTTTAAAATTTCGGCATCAGAAATGGTGATTCTTGAACTGCAGTGATCTGGTGAGCATGCACTTTGTTGGAGTTTTGAATGTCATGGATGGCCTTTATAATATTCATTGATATAAGCCTAATTGTCCTTGCGTTGGTAAGCGACTTCAGGTTGCAGGTGGTGGCTTACATAACTGAATTGTTCTCCACGCACACCCACACATGCCCAGATTCCCACATGGAGAGAACTAGCACGTTAAGGAGTTAGCCGAGCTAGCACCCTTTCCCTCTGACATGCATATGTACTCGGTCCATGTGTGCATCCTCCCGTCTGCCATGTGAAGTGGTACAGTCCCCAAAGAGCCCCCCC
>NW_015223399.1:0-951 GCF_001447785.1 Gekko japonicus | reverse complement strand
TTCTTTGTCAAACCACTCCATGCTTAAAAACAAACAAACCAGACTCTACAAATATTTCGTTATAGGGTTCACGATAAACTATGGCCTATCTATATACTTTTCCTGACCTTTCCTCTTGGCTCAAGGCCTACATTTTAGACTTTGAAACAAATTAGGTTCTGATTATTTTAAGAACACGTGACCTAAAGTTGGGATTTCCTGGAATTCTCCTCCCTCCTTTCTTCTGCCACATACATACATTGATGATAATAGCTAAGGTGTTGTTCCCTTTGACTATTCTGTGGGTGGAAAAAATGCAAAAATTGTATTTGGGATGTATGTTTTTGTAGTCTCGGTTTAAACTTTAGTTTTTAGTTTATAGAAAGAAAACCTGTAAGCAGCAAATGGCTACACTTTACTAATCTTCAGGTGCCAGTGTACTAGAAGGGAAAAGTTGTAGATCCACTTTTCTATGCATTCTTTGGGGGAGGGGGGAATCCAGCTAGGGATAAACTTCATCCCAGAACATTGGTTACTGGCTGAAAGTGAAATTAAGCAGTTTGTTCTGCATTCAGTGATGCTTCCCCTCCCTTTCCGAGAACTGAACATCTGACTGCTGCTCCTGTTAGGATACATGCCTGTTCAACAACCATAAAAACTGACTCACCATAGCTAATGAAATAAAATGTGTAAGGCTAGGTGTGTAAACTGAAATGAAACGGCACCAAGCAAAGTCCACTCAGGTGCTGCTGAACAGCGAGGCAAGGCAAAGATCCCATTGCACACTCTCTTTCTGCCTGTTGCCATGCTTCTTTGATTTTGAAGGACAGCAGTTAGAAGTCAGGATCAGTTTTCATTTCATACAAGAGGACACTCGCCTAGATTAGAGCAATCACACTCTTCAGTGCAGTCAATGCAGAGTCCTGGGGTTATTTTAGGAGTACCCAGGCTCTACCCCCAAATGTCCAGGAA
>NW_015223398.1:0-951 GCF_001447785.1 Gekko japonicus | reverse complement strand
CCTTGAGTCCCAGTGAGAAAGGCGGGCTAGAAATAAGCTAAATAAATGATTGCCTAGAGAGCACTGCGCCATCCAAAACGAGCAAAAAACACTCACACTGTATGTTAAAGGAACTCCAAGATATTCCAGTGAGTTATTCTAACCTTGAGTGTAGATTACCACATCTGCAGGACTCAAGATAATGCAAATCTAAAAGCTAAAGAAGTTTCAGAGGTGGGGATTAAAAGGGGAAGATGAAAATACAATGATGCAGTGTACTTCTTCAACACTTTTGGAAGCTGTTGTCTTATCCACACTCAGACTTGAATCAGAATTGAAAACCTTACCTTAGTCCTTGTTTGATTGCAGAGTACATATAAAAATACAAGTATGAAAATCCACATGAAACTCTTATGCCAACTCTACACTGAGAAAATTGTAGTGGTCGTGATTGGCTCATCTAATAGAATCAAGTCTTAAACCTTTATCCCTTGACTCTTCCATAGAACAAGGCTAGAGACAATTTTTGCTGATGAACACAAAGTTGGCAACTACCATTACAAGACACCCTATTTTATTTTTATTTGTGGCAATCCTAATTTTAGTAGGACTACGTTGATGAGATGTGTATACTGTGGGAAGGTACCACCACTCTAAATGTGGGGCAGTCACTTAGCATGGTTGGAAAACAGAAAAAACTGCACACCTGTTCGCACTCCACAGTCTAAAAAACCGTTTTGCATAGCAAGGAGAAGAAATGTACTGAAGATGAATGAGCAAGCATAAAATTCTCAACCTCAGGATTGGCCCTGAAGCTTGGCAAGGGTTACTGCTTGGGGTTACTGGATGACTGAAGTACTCCCTGAGTGCCATGCTGAACGTGGTGCAAAATGGGATTCACCCTCCCTGCTGTTCGCCCGATTGCTGAGGTGATGGCTGATGCTCAGGCCCGTAGCTCGCATGGGGCCCATG
>NW_015223397.1:0-951 GCF_001447785.1 Gekko japonicus | reverse complement strand
AAACTTTTTTCAAAGCAGTTAACACCATTCTGTAGGCCTGCAAAGGGGCCCTATTCTGTGTCTTGATAGACTTGCTTTGAGCTTCTTGCCACCATCGCTCACACTGTCTCCCAAACTGTTTAAGATCTGTAAGATCACAGGTATACCTGATGTTCTTTGATGTAAAAAGGAGAGGGCACCAGGGATGAAACCTGTCTACAGCCCTCGGGGCTCTCAGTAAAGACTTGAAAGAGTTGTTGAGATTCCCAGAATCCCCAGAGCATTCTGGAAATATGCCACTTTGTAAGACTACAGGTCTGTGCAAACTAGTATGTAACTGCAAATCAGGCTCTTTCTTGACAATACTAAGATTAAGAAAATGCATTAAATTGCTTTAAAACCACATACATCTGATGACACAGCTGCCATTACCAAAATAGTGAAACAGACAGTTGGCTATTAAGTCACCATGAACTTGTATTCTTATCGTTCTAAATATTTTAAGAGATTTGGACTTATTTTTTAGATATAGTCACGTACTTAATCCAGACAAGCAACAATAGTTCTTTTAAAGTCATTTGTTTCACCTATACTCTGGGCTACATTCTACAATGTTCATCAAACACAGATAGCATATCCGTACAGGAAAAAGTGTGTGCAATGCATCTCTCTCACAGCATAATATCCATGTAAAATCCAACAGAAAGCTAGGTGTGCATAAATAAACACATTGATTTAAATGGGTTTACAGGTATCTAACTTTGTGCTGGATTGTGGCCTGCATATGTGCTGGTTCTAGTACATTACCAGAGGATACAGAGAACTGAAAGAATGTTGCATGGCATCTTAAAAAATAGTTATAAAAATGCTCATAACTAATTTTGACAGCATGTTTATAGTTCTGAGCAATAGCTGAAAACTGTACTTTGCTAAATGTCTCTACCATATATACAGCCAGTTTGGTGTAGTGGT
>NW_015223396.1:0-951 GCF_001447785.1 Gekko japonicus | reverse complement strand
CTATTTAAACTGCCACAAATAGAGGCATGGCCAGATTGTATCAAGCCTCCAGTGTGACTGCAGCCTAAGATTAGAATTAGTGGATATTGCCACCAGCATATGTACAAGAGCTATTTGCAATACTAGTAAAGAACAGAAGACATGAGAGGGAACTAAGCATGGGTTAAACTAAAACTCATTTATTTAGGCTGCAGGTCTAGATTAAATCGGACTAATTTTAGTAACTAACTTTTAAGGGGAGGTTGCAGCTTAGGAGCTCAGCATCTCCCCACCTTTTGGGCAACTCCCCCATGGCTCCAGTTGTCCAGTGATACCCAGCAATCCTGTCTATCCTTGCTTGCTCATGAACTGTGCCAAGATGTGCCAAGCCTCATCCTTTCCCGCACTATGGCACTAAGACAACTATTTGGTGGTTGCTGCTCATCATCTTTGGTACTCCCAACCCACTTTTCTGCACAATGAATGCTGAAAAGTTTCAGGAATAGCCCTTCATCCCAGGATTCTGCACAGTGCTGGCTAATCTGCCATACCTATTTTGTGCAAATTGCCATCTCTAGTTATGCCCTACGCAGTCCAAAGTCCAGGCCTAGATATACCACACCATAGAAACAAGATAGAGCTGAGAAAAAAATATTGTTTCTGAGCCAATCATAGGAAATCCAACTATACCTGCTTGGCTAGTCCCATGTTGCCTTATAGGCTCATCAGTGGGTCAGCACCATGAAGTGAATACCTGCATCTGGAAGGCAGGTACCCACTGTAGGTTCACTCATCAGCCTTCCTATAAGCTAGATAATTTCCAGCCCACCCAATTGCATTTAAGGCCTCTTTTGAATTAAAGGATTGGACCCAACAGCAGCCAGGGCTTTTATAGCCGTAACTGGATGTTTAATTATTTCATTTTATTCATAATCATTTCATTGCATCTGACAACCAAAACATTCACACAAG
>NW_015223395.1:0-951 GCF_001447785.1 Gekko japonicus | reverse complement strand
GGGGGGGGGGGGGGAGGTCCACTTGCCCCTTTCTGCTGTATCACGGGCATCTGAAACAATTACTGAAAACAAGGATGCCAAAGCTGGCCCAGCCTAGTACCTGGCCCAAGCCACTGTCAAAAGCTTAAAACAGCTTTTGACAGTGGCTTGCTCGTATTACTATAATTTAGACAGGAGATGCACATAGTGATTTCACTTGGTTAATAGTTTATGTCTGCATTGTTCAATGTTCTGTGTAGCTCCTTATTTGCCACCCTGATGGCAATAAAGGTGGGGTGCAAGTATTTTAAGAAATAAATAAAAATGTTATGCAAACAAAACTTTTTAAAAACATGCTCTGAAAAGTGTAGAGAAAAGTCTGTATGTCAGAAATTCAAAGTTACTTATAACTGGAGCTAAATGATGATGAGTATAGACCAGCAAGATATTCAGGGACCAGCATTTGCTTATGGAGAACTCTACACCCAAGAACTAACTGCTGAAGCAAAGAGGAACGGACAACCTTGTGATTCTCACCCAACAGGGACAGAAGTAACTGGATAAAGAAACTGAACAGAGTTTTAAAGAATTGTGATTTTAAGCTATGCTATTATTTTGAAAAAAAGAGCTACATATTAGGACTACATGGAGGACAAAACTTCAGGTTGTGGCTTACAGTAGGTCTCAGTGTCTTCATTCTATCTCTGCTCAAAGACTGTTGCTGTGAGCCTCCCCAACACACACTGCAAAGTTCTTGCAGATACATTAAGGCAACTTAAGACAAAGGCAACTCCTCCTGAGAACTCACTCTTCTTTCCAACAAGGCCGGAAGGAAGCAAGACCCATGAGACGGTTTCCAAAGACAGAAGTGTCAACAGAGAAAGTACATCTCTACTTAAGGAATGGCTGTGTTGATCCTCAGCATGATATACCACAGGCAGTACAAACATATTCACCCTTTCTGTATTTATA